>NW_005179158.1:455154-457912 GCF_000350225.1 Chondrus crispus
ATGTCCGGACCTGCATTGTCACTTGGTGACAAAACAAAATTCATCTTACAATCTTCCTTCCAGCCAAGTTCCAGTTCGGTTGAGGCAAAACGAAGGGAAGCCCTCATCCGTTGGGGGGGGGGGGGCGTGCAGCGTGCAGGCGCGGCGGCATCCGCATGTCCGGCAGGCGGCGGCAAAAAAGGTTAGGCGGGATGGGAGTGCGAGCGGCAACAAGGGCGCGGCGACGTGAAGAGAGGCTAGCTAGCTAGGCTGCACGCTCTAATGTTACGCGTGCCGCAAGCGGCGCGGGCAGCAAGGGTCCACACACACAGTGCGCGGTGGGGATGGGCGCTGGCAGACGGCGGCTCTGGCGCGGCGCGGCGCGGCGCGGCGGGAAGGGCGGGGCATGGCACAGTTGGAAACCGGGGCGGGGTCGGGGAGCACGCAAGCGGCGGCTGGACGGGCGCTGGTGCCAGGAGGCGACGCGCAGCGGGAAGGGTGCGCGGAGGGGTGCGCGGAGGCAGGCGGGGCATGGCACAGTTGGAAACTTGCTTTTTGGCCCGGCGGACTGCGTTGGACTGCAGCAAAGAGTGGGGCGTCAGAGAGTGGGGCGTCAGAGAGTGGTGTGGACTCTCTGGCGTCAGAGAGTGGGGCGTTTTGGGATAGACGAGTCGTATGGAATGAATGGGTTGATATATGGGGGGATGATATATGGTGGAGAAGGTGTCAGTCACGCCGGCGTACAAAGAGGTCAGGGGATGATCTGCTTCATACATGTGTCCTGTTGTACGGTGGGAGCGGGGCTTGTCCCGGGGCAGGGCACGCGCAGCAGCCGCAGGGATGAGTCCAATGAGTCGTGCGGACGAGAAGGGACGCAAATGGCGGCCGTGATTGACACACTGCGTGGAAGATGCGGAGGGGTGTGGCATGTTGCCAGTCATGCCACAGGAAGGCAGGCCACTATGATACCCTTCGAGAGGGAACTATTTCCCTAGTTGCCCTTCGAAGGGTAGGGTAGTGGAGGGACAGACTGGACCTCAACAGAGCGACGAGTAAACTAGTCAACTACCCCCCTTCGTCCGTGTCTCCCACGTAAGCCAGTCCACCTTGCCTCAACAAGGCGGCTAGCACCGATCTGCCAGCATAGAATGCGATCGAGTCAGAAACCTCTGTCTCTCCCCCACGGGGACGTGGCGGAGAAGACAGAGGCGCCCACTGGTGCGAGACAAGCTTGAATGACGCGTGCCACCACATCCCGTAGACGACTGCCATTGGGTGTCACCCTTTCATCTGTGCATCTGTACGCCACTGTACGCCACTGTACCCTATTGTACTCTTACAAACATTTTGCTGCCTCGCAATCTTTTCTTTTTGATTGTCTACGCCATACCTTCGAAGGTACAATGCATCTGCGCTCTCTACGCTCTCTACATGTCTGGTCATTCGCGAAAAACTACCCTTCAAGGGTATCGCAAACCCCTACACTTATCCCCGAAATGGCCCAACTAAAAAACGGAAAACACACTGTCGCCTTCTCGAGACCCACAGCCATGGAGCTGAGCAAGCGGCACGGTATACTCGTGCCCATTTCCACTTCCGCCAAAAAATCCAAACTGAAACGCGAACCGAGATGCTCACTGTTCCCGGCCGATTCTTTACAATCGTCTTGTATTGTTGGCACACGCCCAAAAACAATCTCACTCACAATCACTTGACATGACGTCGCCCAGAATCATACCACCATAGAGTGAGAACCCCTCAGATGGCAAAACATCAACCTACTGTATTTCATCACCCTTCGAAATTGTCTCCATGACAAACCCCCCAACAAAACCACTGTAGGCTAAGACTTTTTCCCTCTTGTTCCTCTCCGCCCCTTATCACAGCTCTGTGCATGACGTTTGGAATTGGGTGCGAATACTTCGCTATTACAATGGATACATCTCGTGTAGCCCTTACGCCCCACACGCGCGCCCTGCGCGAGCTGCCTCGCATTCGGCGCCACTGTAGCGTCTGACAACAACACCGTGTTCGACATCACAAACCCAGGGATCTTGGCCGACTTGGGCCGCAATGGCTTGGGCTTGGCGAAAAACTCAGACTCGATGCGGTGCCCGTTGATCGAGTGCAAGATGGGCGCGTTGGGGTCGGAAACGTCTTGATTTCGGTGCTTTGATATTACCGGACATTTTTCAATGTGAACTTTGCCTGTAAAAATAACATAAAATGGTTAGACAAATGCTTAAAAAGGGTAAACGGTACGGAGGATTAGGTTTAAGAACGTACCGTTGGGTCCCCAGACCTTTGAGCGACATAACTTGCATTTCAGATACCCCTTGTCAGAAGAGGCTTCCATGAGACTAAGAATGAACGCCTTTTTCCGGACAATGAATTGGTGGTGATGGGAGTCGTCATCGTTGTGGTCCTCATCATGAGAAGAAGAAGAAAGGGTACGCGGGAGTTGTGGTAAGGATAACATTGAGGAGGAGGAGTCAGAACGCGGGGAGAGGCTTGAGGAAGTCGTCGACACCGAGGAGATAGTAGAGGTGCCGGAGCGAAAGGCGTGCGAAGGGGAGCGTGAAGACATTGCCAAAGGTGATAGAGGAGGCGGTAGTGTGGAGGGGAGTGATGAGGTGGGGAGTGATGAGGTAGGGAGGGGAGTCAGAGAAGAGAAAGGGGGCGGGGGGGGGGGGGGGGGGGGGGGGGAAATTTTTTCCCCAAATTTTTTTGAGAGGGGGGGGGGGGGGGGGGGCAAAATTTAAAAAAAGGGAGGGCGGGG
>NW_005179158.1:458515-472786 GCF_000350225.1 Chondrus crispus
CGGCCGCCCGCAAGCAGCGGGCGCGCCTGGCCGTCCCGAGAGGCGCGGGCGCCGCGCCTTGCGCTTCGATATATAGGCGCGGACGCGGGAAAAAGAGGGCCTCGCTCGCTTGGGTGCGGGTTTTGCACGTGTGGAAGCGGAGGCAGGGGCGGGGGAAAAGGTTTTGGAAGGGCTCGCGGCGTCGCTCGGCTTGCTTTAAAGCTGCTCCGCGAGCTTTCATCACCTGGGTACGCCACGTGAACGCGCTTCGGGGAGAACGAGGACGATCACTACAAAGGATCACGCGCGCTTGACATAACTAGCAACGAGAAATAGAATGTGATATCATGCAGAAGGATCGCCCCGAAATGAAAAGGAAGAGGTAGTCATTCCTCATTACCCAATTGTCACCAGGTACGGAAGCACCTGCAACTTCTGCAGCACTGTAGTATTTCGGACACAGGGCCCTTGCATGGCCCACTCACTTTCAACGCCATCAACGAGCATCCCGAGTGTGGAGGAGACTGCCATCATCTGGTGTATCGATAATTTCGGCTAGCAAAGGCGGCCAGCTTGCCGCTCAGTGCCCCCCATTTATAAAAACAAACAAGTTGAGAAAAAACATCCGTCACGAAAAAGGTCATTAACCATGTAACATGTTGCATCGACGGAATCACAATGTAAACAAAACTCCACTTTCGTACAAACCCCATTTCTTCCAGTCCTCAAAATCTCCACCGACCTCAACCAATTAGTGTAAATATATCCGGAACACATGCACTCGGAGACTCGGTCCGTACCGACTTCCAAACATACACCGCCTCAGGCATCTAAGTCAGAGTAACTTTCATATCAGCTTAATACAGCATATCGATATCCTTTAGAGCAAATGATATCTCAAATACAGGGCGCAACAGTACACGGTCCTTTCGTATCTCGACATAAGAATCCATCCTGTACTCGATTCCTGGTCAACCGAGTCTATACCTCAGTACACCCTTATTTCCCTCTCATTTTGCTTGCACTACCATGGAACACTTACAGCATCCTTCTCTTTCTTTTTAATGTCTACCCTAGCCTTAGACCTAAATTTTTGCCCTTGCGAAACCGCACCAATTTATCTGTCCAATTTGAGTTAACTACTGGTCGGCTATCTGCATTTCTGTGATTTAAAAATAAACCAAATCGACAGTACACGTGCATCGTAAGGTAAGCTTCGCACTCGTCCGTCATGTCATGCTCAAACACTTCACAGAATAATATTCTGTGAATATTATTTATCCAGACCAATTTTCGTATCGTAGTCGTCTTTTTTTCGCACGACCTTTTCCTATCTGGAATAGCCTGACTCGAAAAGCAACTTGAAAACAAATAGACAAACGTCCTAAAGACGTAAATTACACTCTTTTTAACAGCATTCACTCACAATCTTCAGCCCGTCTTAGCCCATGCTCTACATGTAAGAAAGAAGTTTCAACAGAGTTCGTCAACGCGTGTCATATTCCAGGAAATATTTGTTGATTATCAGTCGGTGCTTTCTTCAAATCTAGGTTGCATCTGAAAGTCTTGTCCACACAATGCAACTTGGCGATATTTATCGGACTTGGACTAGCTTGCACTTGTGCTTCTTTTTTACGCGTCTGCCTCCAAATTCTAAATATGTAAGCAGGATATCCAATGAAATGATTTCTGACAGCAGCAAAGAAGAGCAGGAACAATTGTTATATTCTTCATAAAAGAGGTATCAGTTTGTTCGAAATGGTCAAAAGTCACAAATTTCACTCCTACGCAGCGGACTGTTCGCTTATGACAAAATAAAGATATCTTTATTCATTTTAAGTTTCTTTACTTGTTTTGCAAATTGTTTTGCAAGAAACGAAGGTGCCGTTAATCACTACTATACTCATACATTAATATCGTTAGGTATCATTGAAAAGTGGGTGCATTCGAGGACGAAAAATTCATCTTGGTTCTGCGAAAGACAACAACAAAGAATGAAAAGCCTTCTGTAAAGACTTATTTTCTAATCTATCCGTCACAGGATCGAAAGTGCAGACCAATCAATAAAGATTTTGAATAAAACTTGTACTGCAAAGGTTCACTCTGCATATAAAAAACTTCGCAGAATATTCTATTGCATTCAATGAACATTACACGGCATCCAGTGCGCACCTATACAGGTATGTTCATCTGGACTATTTCCCTGCTTACAAGTTAAAACACCCCTTGACGTGAGGGGTAACGACGTGTATCGTAAATGCATGACCTTCTTTCTTTTGATGAAAGAGTAGACAACTTCCACTGTTGTCATTTCAATTTCATCCGGCTGCACGAATAGCTTTTCGTTGATATAAGACTTAAGGCGCGTTTCAATATTTCCATGAGTTGAGAGGAATTTTGAAAACTTATTTGAAAGGTCTCCTTGATATGAAGATGATGAACAGAGGGGCGTTTTGTGATGTCGATTGATATAACAAAACATTTTTTTTTTATTATCATCGTTTCGCAAGAAAACCATTGTTGTTGGAGGCGAAAGCGGACCCAACATATCTTCGATTGAGTTAAGAATTGTAGATGGAGTGTTTTAAGATGCCCTAATTGTACTGCTTTGGGGCCTCTCAAAATGCACCCGTCTTGCAGAACACGATCTATTTCTCAAACAAGAGAGCAGTAGGTTTGTAGTCCAAACTTTGTACAGTACTACTGTATGATAGGTGGCAGCAGTGGTCACGAAACGTAATACACGAGTGAATATTTGTCATATGATACAGAATTGCTTCTCATTGAAGATCATGAGAGGCCTATTTGCTTGCCGTCTCGACACTTTTGAAGGAACTCACCACTATCAATACTGTCCTGTAGTGTTCATCACAATGCATGCGGTGCGGCAAACCTTGGCATGCTAAAACAATCAAGTTGCGACGTGCAGCACAACTGCATGTCTCGCATGCGACTGAGACAGAGGTCTCAGTCAGTAGTATTATGAAAGGAGGGGCTGAGAATGAGAAAACTAATGGTTAGTTAGCAGCTTTTCATATGGTCTTCATTGAAATGTTAAAAGTTTTAAAACATATTATGAAAACTTGAATATTTCCATTCGAGAGCATCATGTTTCTGTGGCACATGAGTGGAAATCATCGGTTTTTTGTTGACACACCGACAACTGTAATATCTATACCCTTGGGTATATAACAATAACAACGTATTCATCTTCTCAATCGCATTGGAAAACATCATGCATGGAAATAGATAAATGGCTTACGCAAACCACTTCCCTGCACCAGCACCAATGAAGTGTTCTGAGTGGATATTATGACAACACAGGTTGACAACACAATTTGACAGCACAATTTGAAAAAAGTGAAGATATTTTGCGTAATTTTGCACGTAATCCGGGACAGTGAGAATTTCGGTCTTTTGGGAGCTTACGCTACACGACAATTCTGTGAAAATCCTTTCAAATATTATGCACACGTGTACCAAAAATCTGTCCACTATTTCGCTCATGATGTATTGTGGTAACAAACGCCGCAGATCAGCATGGGAGTAGTACAGTCAACCCCTTTCACAACTATGAGGCAAAAAGACTACTCTCTCACCAAATGCAGAGAAAGAGCGTCGCTCTTTCGTGCTGCACTCGCGGTTATTGCTAAGCAACATGTCACACACACCCGCTCACGTTCCGCATTTACATCAAAGCCCGCTTTTGTCTGTGTGGCGTGGCGATACGTTGCAGCACAACGTCAGGTTCAATTTTTGTTAGACAGGTCAAACCGTATCTCTACTACTAAATTTTGGTTCAACTTCAATCGTTTTGGAGACCGCGAAGCCTTACAGGACTTCCGCTTTCGGGTTGAAGACATCAAAAAGATAGTACCCATTGTAGGGTGGCCTTCATCTCAACATCACACTACTCGTAACAGGTATGGTGTCAATCCGGTGCTTGCGACATGCATAATCCTCAGAGGCATGGCCGTGCCCGGCCGTTGGGAAGATCTGGCATATCTATTCGGAAAACATCCCTCCCAGATGTCGGCAATATTCTGGGAAGGGATGGAAACATTTGTGCAGGGGCAAGGGCATTTGTTGATGGGGCCTGTTCCACAGCAGTACATGGACAAAAGAGCTCAAGACTTTAGCCAAGCCATCAGTGATAAAGGAGCAGCAATGCAGAATTGTGTAGGGTTTATTGACGGTACAGTGGTTGGCGTAGCCCGACCTAAAGGCTACATGCGGCAGCTCGTAGTATACAACGGGCACAAAAGGAAGCATTCATTAAAGTATCAGGCAGTCAACACGCCCGATGGGATGATACTGCACGCGTATGGCCCTGCCGAGGGTCGTCGTCATGACTGGTTCCTTTACGCAGCAAGCGGTTTGGAATCTAACATGGGTGAGATTCTGGTTGTTAATTGTACGCAGTACAAGATTTACGGTGATTCAGACTACAACTGGCGCGTCTTTATGGAGGTCCCCTTTCAAGGAACTGCGCTCAATACGCACCAGACAGCTTTCAACAGCTCCATGTCGGGAGTGCGTATTACGGTAGAATGGATTTTCAAGGAACTCAAAATGTATTTTCCGATTATTGACACGAAGCGCAAGATGAAGCTGTGTGAGTCACCGGTCGGGCTTCTCTACCTAGGAACTATGCTGATGTGCAACTTTCGAAACTGCCTGTACCCCAACCAGATATCCGAATACTTCAAGGTCCGTCCAAGCACGTTACATGAATACATTCGGGAGAGGGGTGGGCTTCTTGAGGAGTGAATAACAAAGTCCTTTCCCGGCGAGCCGTAGGCGAGCGAAAGGGAAAAGCCCCGCAGGGAAACTCCAGCGTTTATTAAAGCTGCATTACTACGAGAAGCTCCAACTTACCTCATCCCATCTTCTCCCTTAACATGTCAAACATAATCTTAAACTTCTCCAGCTCTAGCTTCTGTCCATCCTCACGCTCTTTCCGTCGCTCTTCACGTTCCTTCTCGCGCTCTTCTAGCTCTTTCGCATACTTTTCCTTCTGGAAGGACTGTTGATCCACCTCAAGCTGAATCCGGCCCAGATCTGCTTCCTTCAACTGCGCACCGAACATCTCGAGCTCTCCACTAACGTCCGCGATACCTGTCTGGCGCGTCTTCCGTCTCTTCCTCGCGCTGTTCCCACCCACATTACCTCCTCTGCTGCTCCCACCACTGCTACTTGCCTCACCTTCATCACCTGAGATGCTTCTCTTCGATTTCCGACAAAGTGCCATTTCGACAACGCGTCTGCCCATAATCTCCTTCTCCTCTTCTCGCTTGGTCTTCTCATTCTTATCGGCTTTCTTCTCGGTAAGAAACGTATCCCTCTCTTCTCGCATTTGGGATAGGGCTTGATAAAGATCTCCCATCTCCCCTCCCGCAATCCCGGACAGACTGCTGTTTCTTCTATCGTCCGCGTCGAAGTCCTCCTGTAGTCGCTTGTATCTATCTTGTACTGCTTTCCAGTTCACCTTTTGCATCATGTGAGGGTTCTGATTTACCCTTTGAGCCACACTTTCGAACGACTGCTTCACGTTGCCGTAACCAACGACATGTGCCCGTATAGCGGCCACTTCACGAACGATTATTAGGTCCTCCTCCGGCAGATACTTCCCTCGTTTCCTAACACCTCGCGATCTATCATCGTTGCCGCTCACGTCCAAAACCTCTGCCATCTCACTGAACGGTTGATAGTCTGCTAACCGGTACCGATCCTGCACCAACAAAAGCAACTGTACCTACAAATTGCGCCAAAACGTAAACACACTTGTCTTGAAATTTATACAGAATTGTCGTGAGCAACAAGTCACTATTCCACCTCTCTGCTCACGTCGAGACCCAGAATTCTGTGAGCACTGAAAGCGCTGTAATGTTTTGCGCGATTTTTCACTCATATTTCTCTCATGAACGGCAGCGTAAACTCCCTTTTATGTTTCAATAGTGGTGCTCAAACCTAGTTCTGAAAATTCTAGTTCTAATTCTGAATCGATTTTTCGCAAGCTCATTGGCCAGATTGATTCAGAAAAAATTCTAACTCGTCTACGAGCTCCGGAGCTCGTAGACGGGTCAGAACTTTCTGAAAGTCGATTGGGACGCAATTTCGCTTGTGTAAGTTTTTTTGATTAAGAACATTTCTGAATGTCCGTCGCCTGATCCAGCTCGGCTGGCCAGGTATCCGGCTCCACGTCACACACGGTGACACCTGTCTTCGAGAACCCAAGTAGAGAAATGTGCACACACGCCTCTTCTGGAGCTCCACAACAGCAGTTGCATGAGCACGCGACCGGGACGGGCGGTACTACTTGATCACGGGAGGCCGTCATGAAGCCATCCTCGGTAGAGTGCATGCGCAAGGAGCTGAGCGGCGGCGCGCTCGCGATCTTGCTTTTGCGGCCGTTGCAGTCTGCCCGCAAGAAGCGCCGTCTCGTCGAGGTGTATCGCGCGCAGGGCAAGACGCGCTTCAGCAAAGCGCTTGAGCGCGCCGCTGATAAGAGCGCGCGCAGTGGAAGGAGGATGCTGGAGGTGGTCGGGCTGGTCGCCAGCGTGCGGTATCTCGAGCGGCACGTTTCTTCTCCGCGCGACACCCGCGGAGCTGACATGCTGACAACCGATCCAAGCACCGAGCCCGATACAGGTCTACTTCTCTTGTATCGGATTCAGTGCTTGTTATGATTCCGATGTACAGAATTGTGTCTAATAAGTGCGCGCTTGGCACGCTACTCCCCTTTGCTGCTGCGGTTGTATTTCGGTTTCAGTTCGAACCACGATAGACCGAAACAGATACGGTCAGGTATCCACGGATCACTATGTAATGACCTACGCCGCGCGATGCCTGCGCGCCTACTCTTGGACACGGGTGCACGCTGTACACGTGGACAAGAGGACGGCGTGACTGGGCAGTGCATTTTCTTGCCGTCGGCGCGCAGGTGGCGAACCGGAAGAGCCAGTCATCCGCTTCTCTGCCCTCCCTTCCCTTCCCCCGCGGCTGCGCTGGCAGCCATTATCCGCTCTGTGGGTGTGTTAGGCCCATTAGGGGCCAAACACTTAGAATATTCCGACCTCGGTACCACAATAGTTCAAGTTATTCAATTTACTTCTCCTGAATAAAATGATGTGTCACGAGGCAACCACAGCGCAGGGGTCATGATTACAGCAGTTGTTGAAGTAACAGTACGAGAGCGTCAACCGCGCGAAGGTTGTGCCAATCAGAGCGTGTTCTTGAATTACAGCTGCTTGATTCAGGCGACAAGTAAGAATCACTGTTGGGGGTTAATTTTATGGGAGATTTTGCGTTTAGTAGGGCGATCGTGGTCTTTTTTGTGGCAAAAAGGGGGTGAAATGGCTTTTCTTGTAGTGTTGAGGGGGTGAATGGCGCGAATTTGTTGCACAAGGGGGGCGAAGGGAAGAATATCAGTAGTATGTTAGACCCGACCACTGAAATGTCGCCTTTGGTCACCCGTCCCAAACAACACAATTGGGATTCTTCGCCCGTGTAGTAGTCCAAAATGGCAAGTAATCGAGCTATTAAACTCAACATTTCTAGAACACGGATACTGTAGGGACAATTAATCTCGTGATCGGCCACGCCGATGTGGCCCCATTATCGACTGTTTCAACCTCCACAATACGCCACAGCATCACGTTTGTTACGTTACTCCGTGTCCAGCGAAGGGGGAGTAAAATGTACAAATGCGCTGCACAAAGCGGCGGGAGCAAGTTTCGAGTGCACTCACGTTGGCCGCTTGGCTCAACATGACCGTCTCCGCAAAACATCCCAGCGTGGAGCCTTTTATTCTCCCGTTCAGTATGGTGTACACGGCTGCTGATATCCACCACGCCGCAGTAATTGCCAGGCAGTCAAGTTTTGTCGAGTTGTGGGCGATACAGCCTTTCATACAGCCTTTCCTGTTGCGTCCACAATGATGATTTCACATCCGTTAACTGCTTGTCCACAAGCCCCTGGGCGAAAATCAATCTCTTTGCTCGCATCATGCGCCGCTTCCCTGTCCCAGTCCTCGTTGCCGGCCTGGCGCGCGGCGCGCGCGGCGGCGAAGGTGGCGACGAGGCCCAGCAGCTGCAGGAGACGGCTCGGGGCCCACGGGCTCAGCGTGCGGTACGCCCACGAGTAGGCGCGGTAGTCGTCCGGGCGGTAGTCTGGCATCGACATGAGCGCGTCCATGCGGCGGTCCTGCTCCGCGAGAAACGGGTACTTGGCGTGGAGCAGCGCGCGCGTGTCGTCGGACAGGCGCGCGCGCGGCGGCTCCGATGCGAGCGAGACGACTTGTGTCACACATTCTTGCCTTGGGACAGCGCCTCGCTCTTCACTATAAAAAGCCCTGAGACCACCCTCTCTCCTCCCCTGATGCTCACCAACTCGTATCCAGCATTTAAACGTTAATTTCACTCACAACTCCAACTCTCCAACCGACCTCACGCAATGATCAAGCTGACTCTCTTCCTCGCACTCTTTGTTCTTGTGCTGGCTTCGGTACTCGCTGCTGAAATCCCTGACTCCATTCGCAGTGGGTCGTCAAGCGGGTCGTCCACGAGATGCCCATGCCAATGCCGAGCTGGATATGGGGGTTACGAAAAGGTCAAACTGTATTGTGATCGCCGCCATTCCGTTCCCACTGCGTCATGAAGGAATGTTGGAAGGGCTCTCAAAAGGGGTTCACCTGCTGTCAAGACACTTATCCCCCAACGGACAAACCCACCACCACCACCACTACCACCACTGCCAAACTGCGGAGGGCGCGGAGGCGGTTAATGTTAGGGGGGCGCAGGGACGGGGCATGTCGCGGACGACAGGGGGGCCGAGGGGAGGAAGGCGGGGGATGGCCATGACATGGGGGAAGAGTGCTAGGAGTGGTCGCGGGCGGGCGGGGGATGGTGGGGGGCGGGTGGGGGCGGAGAGGCGGGGCAGAGGGAGAGAATACGACGGGAGAAGTTGATCCTCGGCTGCGGCCGAATGAGGAGAGATCACGTCCTTTTCCTTTCGTTTATTGCGACGCTTCGTGCCGCAACGGCGGGCGGACTGGGCCGGGCTGATTTCTCTTCCTCTTCCGGCCCTCGCGCAGCCCAGCCTTGACGACGGAGAGCTCGTCCTCCAGGTCGAACTCGCGCTCCATGCCATAGGCCGCGTGGTCGACATCGTCGACGTCGGGATCAATGTCGGCGTCGATGAAGTCGCGGGCCTCCTTGCGCTTGCGCGCGGCGATGGCAGCGTACGTCTGCTCGTCGACGCACTCGTTCACATCGGCCTCCTCGTGCAGCTGGTAATCGGCGACAATTTTCCATGCGCATGTACCTTTTTGTGGGAAATCACCAACGCGCAATAAAATAAGGGGAGATTTTTGTTTGGTGGGGCGATGGGGTGTGGTTTGGTGGCAAAAACGGGGTGAAATGGCTTTTGTTGAACAATGAACGCCACGCCGGTGTGGCCCCCTTATCGACTGTCACCTCCACGACAAACATCGTTCCCTATCCCCATGGCCATGTCACCCCTGTGCCCCTCCTCTGCTGTCATTTCAAATTCGTCTTTTCAAAATGCGCTTATTGCCCCAGACCATGGCGCAGGGAATCCGTCACCTTGCCACTGTGGAAGAAGGTGTGACACCCCTCATGGACGTTTTTTGCGTATCTGCGCGCAACGCAACATTGCGTGAAATGAAGAAACAGTACAAGCGTCTTGCCGTTCTCGTCCACCCCGACAAAGTGCGGGCAGTTCAACCGCGCTGTGCGGACAGGTGTATGAAAGTACTCACACGTGCCATGCAGCAGGCGGAGAGCGAAGTTCGGTACATAGAAATCGATGAGGATATTCAGTGTGGTAAGGTCGTGTTACTGCCGGCATTCGTCGCGTTTAGCAAAACCTCTTCCGAAAGAGAGCTCTCTCTCGACAAAATGGAACGCGCTGCGCAAGAGAAACAAGACAATGTCAGGGAGACTCAACGCCAAAGAGAATGCTCGAACAATGAAGAGCACGAGAAGGCTTCGAAGGGCGCGTCAGACGTTTGCAGTGACAGCGAGGAAGACGCTCTACGAGAGAGGCAGGCGAGAGCCTGGAAGAAATTGCAAAAAGAGAGAGAAGAGGCAGCTAGGGCCGCCCAACTGCAAAAGGAGAGGGAAGAAAGAGCAAGGGCTGCGCAGCTGCAGAAGGAAAGGGACAGAGAGAAAAGGGAGAGAACAGAGAGAGAAATGGCTTCTCACTTGCGGGCGGTGCTTGAAAATGATGGTACTGACAAGGATGGAGAGGATGAAGATAGTGTGTCCAACGGTGAACGTAACGATGATGTGGACGAGGTAGAGAAATGTATAACTCCACCACCATCCCGTCGTCTTTTCTGCCGATTTCGCAGCACAGCAGACGATCCTTCTCGCGAGAGCAGCGCGGACAAAATGGACGAGGAAAATGTCAGCAAGGATGGCGAAAATTCAGGGGTGTTCGCAGACGTGGAGAGAATGGAAGAATGCATCGACGGAGTACAATTTGAAGATGAAGGAGATGATCTTGGGAGTGAGGCAGGAAGGAATTTTGAGGAAGACAGAGAGGTGGCCGAGTGCTTGGAAATTGATTCCGAAGAAGACGTTACGTCGGACGAGGACTTCGACCCGAAGAATTACATTGCAATCGAATGTGAGGAAGAGGAAGAGGATGTTGAAGAGCGCGCTGCCGATCCTATTCCGGATGATATCGACAAGAAAACCCGTCGAACGCTACAGAAGCGCCAATCGAAGCGACGAACCATGAATCGTGCGAAAGATGCACTGCGAGCAGATCGATTGCCTGCCATGACATGGAAGCCCCGTCCAATTGTGGACGTTAAACCGAAAGTGGGGATCGCCTTGAAGGGCCGGTGGAGATGTGAGCAGCTGATTAGAGCACACACTGCGAACCTCGGGGTGCAACGGGGAGTTAACATTATGCAGAATACTGTGAAAGTGCGCATGAAGTGCCGCACAGATGGGTGCCATGCGACTTTTGTTTTCGATTGGCAACCGAGGACCGGTTTTTGGAAACTGAACAAGTACCAAGACCACCTCAATGAGTGCTTCGGGCAACATGTCGCGGACAGTCCAATGAAAATTGCGTCAAGATCGTCTTCTTGTGCCCCTGCATATACCCCACATCAGATTGCCCGAGCAATTTTAGAACACGTGCAAGGCGATCCGAATGTGCCTTGCAAAACAATCGCTTCCGTTGTTCGAGCGAAGCGCCTGTATTTGCGTCAGCCTCCATATAGTCATTATCGGAGTATTCGGACAGAGTTGCTCCGTCATTTCACCATTTCGCGCGCCGTAGACATGGCCGCATTGGAAGGTTACGCAGATGCGCTCAGAGGGGTGGGGCATAAGGTAGAAATTTTTACTTGCTGTGCAGCGGAGATGAGGGAACAACGGATTAAGGCGGCTCGTCATATATTCGAGCAGTGCAAGAAGGCAAACGATTTACCGAAGGATGCTTCCTTTAATGCCGCAGATGTGGAAGTATCTGATATAGGCGACGGTCGCTATTACAGCGGATTGCTGTTTGTTCCTTCTTCCGCGCAGAGTTACTGCCAACATGGTCGACGAACGGCCAGTGCGGATGCCGCACACTGCGAAGGGGTAGGAATGCAGTCGTATGGGTCTACTTTTCAGGTAATCGGGTACGATGCAAATCATCAGCTCTGTCCTTTGGTCTTTGCGCACTTCGTGGGCCCTGAGAACAAAGAGTCCTGGGGAAAGGTCTTTCGGGCATGTAAGGAAATTCCGGGATTTGACATTAATGGGAGGGTGACAATTGTCGATCAGGAGAAGTCCATCGACGCAGCCTACCGGGACGTCATGACTAATGCATCGTTATTCCTGGATCCTCTCCATGTTAAAAAAACATGTCCGCGCGATTAGGATGTAACAAGGGCATTGGAATACGGTTGTATGAACGAGCAGTATATGCTCCGTCTCGAGAACAGGTATACGCTCTGAAAGCAGATTTTTCTGCGACACAAAAGGCCTATCTGGATAGATTCGAAGATTCTGAAGTGTACAGGGCATTTTCCAGCTTAGAAGACCTTATCACAACTTCACAGGGGGCTGAAAGCCAGATGTCAGCTGATCTTAGGAATAATATTCGTTCCGTGGAGCCTCAGAAGATGCTTTCAAGGGTCGTGCTTCTGCAGAGAACAAATTTTTTGGGTCGCCAGGACAGTGCCCTGTCTTGTACATCTCCCGTCCCTCCTCGCACACAGAACCATCTCGCATACCTAATTCAGAGAGCTCACGTATATCGGTCTTCTGTGCGTTTTCTGGATGGTACGTCGCAAATGGAAGCCACCGTCGCTAGTCACCAAAATGGAACCGTTCTGCGGCTTGTAAGGCTTAGCAATAATACCCAAACCCCCCCTTCTTGCTGCGCTTACTCTACAAATGGGTCTGGATTCCCCTGTTGGCATGGCGTCTCTGTTCTTCTCAAAAAGTATGGACCAAGCAATCTCTATCGGTTTATTGAGGCGCGTCATCTAACATCTGCCTGGGTTATGCAGTACGCCAATATGGAGTATAGTCTTCCTTCACAAGCAAGGGTCGACGACATTTTATTCAATGCGAAGAAGCTCGTTGCTACGAAGGAGGACCTGCAAATTCCAAAAGCTTTACCGCCACCACGGGGTCGTCCGGTTAGGAGGGCTGGTAGGCGAAGAAAAACCTGGTACGAAAAAGGCCCTGCTGCGAAGAAGAAGCGTGTGTACTCCTGCTCTTTGTGTCGGATGGCAGATCACACAGTGAAGGATTGCTCTCTGAAACAGCTGTATGGGGATACCGCAGAGTAGCCCAGTAGCCGCTCTTTTAGTAACGCCTTAGTATCCGATTTCGCCTGTCATTTAGTACAATTTATACCACCGTCCACTTTGTTCAGATTCTGTCGCCCCTCACGAACAACCAAATTCTTTTCTGTCACCCCCATGTTGAAGACGTCACCCATACGATCCCTACAAATATTTCTCAATCGGATGGGTGCTTCAGCAAATTTGACCGCGTCACCCCCTCAACACTACAAGAAAAGCCATTTCACCCCCTTTTTGCCACAAAAAAGACCACGATCGCCCCACTAAACGCAGCATTAACTCTAATTTTATTTTCTGAAAAAGTTCTGAACTCCTGTGATTGGTCGAGAAAGCGTCGTTTCAGAATTAGAACTAGAATTTCAGAACTAGGTTTGAGCACCACTAATGATGTTGATGACATACTGTACTGTAGTACAGTACGTGCAGTACACGTACTGTAGTACAGTACAGTACGTGTACTGTAGTACATTACAGTTGAGTTCTGCGACTCAAATGGCAAGTTAAGTGACGGCGTTGCAAGAACTGAGTTTTTATTTTGTCGTTCTCCTTTATGCCTTTCCATTATGTTTCATCATCATTGGAAGAAGACAGTCTCGTCATTTGCTGCTTGCCCTCCGTCATGCTTCTACAAGACAAGAGGTGATGTTCATTGATGTGAGGGAGTTTTGTTGTCTCTGTCATTTTCATTAATCGAGAAAACTTCCATGGCAATAAAGATCACGGGGGGATACACGCAATGCGGAGTACTTTCGAGCATAGACTTCGGGCTGGAGCATGACGGGATGTGTTTCGCATGCGAAGAATTACACGAAACAATTGTAAGCATTTACCATGTGTTAGGTCAGAAACGAGAGAACGGTAGGTACCCTTGGGGACTGTATTCTAAAAATCGTTTTCGATAGCCAAGTTTAATCGTCCCCACGGATACCAACTGAAAACGAATGAGTTGAATTAGCCGTTTGTCGGGAAAAAACGGTGTTCCAGATGGCGCACGATGAAAGGGGACGCGGGTAGATTTCGATGGGAATAATACGCGTCATCTTGTCATGTTTACACACAAGTTGGGCAGAGTAAGCAAAGAAGGAGAATCTACAGAGATAATCAGAGACCAGACGAGGCGGAGGATTCAGCCGCCTTTGTGAAACTTGGAGTAATGACGACTTCTGGAGCTGCGATGGGCAAAGGTCTGCCTGCAGCCGAGGCTCTTGCACGGATATCTAGCCCTCATGCCGTCTCTCCTATCAGCGGCATTGGCGACAGGCGACAAGGTGGGAAATAAGGCAGGAATGGGGAGCTGATAGTAGTTGGGGTTGACAGGGGTCGGTGAGAGGGTGGCACTGCTGGTGGGGCTTGAGTGGCCTCCGTTCTCGAACGGCGAGGAGTAGGAAGACGGTTGCGAGGCAGGAGCATTGAGAACGGTGCTCCAGTACTGGCTTCGCTGCTTGGAGGGG
>NW_005179158.1:472886-474966 GCF_000350225.1 Chondrus crispus
CAGGTGGGGAGCAGGTACGACAGTCGGGAGGGTTGAAGGCGGGGTGGGCTATTTAAAGGGAGGGGCGGGGAGGAGGGGGGGGCTGGGGTGGTGTTGTGAAACGCGATGGGGAGCGAGGTGAGAGGAAGGTAATGTGGAGAGGGATGGGGCGAGCTGAAATAATGGTGGGATATCTTCAAAAAGAAGATGCGCGTGGGCACGGGACAGGGGCTCTGGCGGGAAGAGGGAGCATGGGGGGGGTCGAAAATGGGGGTGGGAAGATGTTTTGAGGGAATTTGGTGAGGGAACGCATGGTCGAAAGAGGAGGGAGGGGGGATGGGGGGTGCGGTTCGCCGTGACATGTCGGGGATAGAAAGCGGGCGTGTATGCGCATGCTAACGTCTGTGACAGGTGGAGGCACGAACACGAGGATCGATCCGGCTCAGTTTGGGCGTGGTGGTGTCTCGAGGGGAGGACATCCCTGCGGGCGAAGGGGGCGGGGGGTAGTAGTAGGGCGGGTGTGGCTAGAGGCTTATGGCGGGGCGGTGTTCCGTCGGGGCGGTGTTCCGTCGGGGCGGAACGAGGCTGAACGCGAGCGGTAGACAGAGTATGTTTCCAATATTTCGGGGCCGGTGACTCGGACAGGATAGCATAGACTGCGGACGGGCGGCGGCGTACGTCAGACGGGCGGGCGGAAACGAAGTGACGGGGAGGGGAGACTTTCTCGCGGCGTGCTCCTTGGTGATGGCGCCGTGACGCACAAGGCCGGCGGCCGGGTGACCGGGACCGCTGCAAGCATCCATTGTAAGTAAAGCAATGGCGGATGCTTTCGCGGATACCCGAACGGGCAATGTAAGTAAAGCAATTAAAGTAAAGCAATGGCACATGCTTTCGCGGATACCGGACCACGCCATCGCACCATCGCACGGCCGCACACATCCTGCGGCGCCCGCCATTCGCGGGGCGCACCCAATCAGGGCGCCACGCGCGTCTGACATTCCGTGACATCTGACACTGGGAGTGTACCTCCACTGGCACTGGTGGTCCAGCGTTCCGCCGCAAGGCCGAATGGCACTTTGTAATGCAATGCTCGCCGCTTCTGCCACTTGCGTACTCCACATACATTACCTCTAAACATACAAACCACCTCGATCCCTGTTCCACTTTGCTCAAGAATCTTCGCCGTCTTCTTGCGCACTGCAGAAGTGCACCCACTGCCTGCACCCCAAACTTTTTTTTTTATTCGGATCAACGCTTCGTTTTTCGACAGTTGGCAAAAGCAAAACTCCTGCCCGCAATCTACCAAAGCAATCACTTTTTAACATTCCGGACGCACCCCTTCATGTCATTTCTGTCATTTGTGCCATTGTGTCGTAAATCATCCATCCTTTTCATACCACTTCGTACAGCACTGTATCTTTGCAATCATACCATCCCAATACGGAACACTACTACTTCTTTGTTTTCTTACCCACTCACCACGCATGCGCCCATGAGGGACCAACCTAATACAACACCCTAGTATCTACGCAAAGTGGAACCAAGATTTGCGTGATCACATCCCAGCTGAAGAGGGGGGCGAGCGCCCGGGAGAAAACCTGCCGCGGGTACTTTTATCTCCTATCCGTTTTAACCCCCCTCTCTTTATGGCTACGGGAGGTGCCCTTTGTTTCCAAGCCGTGATCGAAACGTTCCATCACTCTGCTCTGCTTTAAATCTTTGCCCAAACAAACGCGTCGCTGAGACTCAAACAAACCTTTCTCGACTCTACAACAACAACACCCGCTTGAGACTCTTTCTTTGCCCCTCAACGTCTCTGTCGGAACCCTGTAACGTTGACAGTTGCCACAAATACCAATAAACACCCTCCGGACCCGCGCACGGGAAACATACTTCCTACATCACAACGTTCCTCCTATATTTCTCAAAAAGATCCCGGGCTACCTGTATGATGTGCACTTGCGCCAATCATCCCGTCCCGATGCTGAGTGTGTGATGTCAAACAAAAATTCTTCATCCTCTGACTAATCTTGAAAGTACTGTCTCCGGAGGACGCGTTTTCGCACCATCTTTTCTAACTGTCCCCCCCCCCCCCCCCCCC
>NW_005179158.1:475036-529854 GCF_000350225.1 Chondrus crispus
TACTCGGCAAAATCAACCATTCCTGTGTGAACAACCATTTTCATCCGTAAAATCAGCAGTCTCCATTGCTCTATGCAATTTCACTAGTGCCAGATCTATTGGCATTGTGTAGATCTCTCAGAAAGGAGGAGCCCGTACCGCTCATGCCTGTGAAGTGAGCTCCAAACCCTATCCTTGTGCGAGCCCAGCAAAGAAAAACAAAACTCACAGAGCTCGACAATGTCCATGTCTTTACTCACACCCATGCTCCAAATAATGACAGCTCAAGTTTTTTGTACAAACATTTCACATCACTTGTTGCAATCATTGCCATGTTCTAATACAGTCCCAAGTCATCTCCTCACACGAATCGTAGGGCTCCTGCCTTACTGTCAGGGGAACGGGATGTCACGTTGACGAGGAAAGAACAAACCTCTTTGTTGAGATGCCAATGTATTACCTCCTAGATGCAGACCTGAAATTATACATGCTGCTTTGGGAGACATCATATCGATATGTTCCGGATATTTTGGTTTTGTATTTTATCAGGAACATGTTGGCAAAAATGGCTAAGTATGCACTTTCGTTACATTCATATGGCCGTACGTCCATTCTATCCGGCATTGAGGTCTTGGCTTGCTCGTTGTACCAATTTCTACCCTTCAAAATGGTTGTGGTCCTTGAGAAAAGAGGAATCTGATCCCCTTGATCCAGATTTAGCCATCGAATTCAAATAGAATAAGTCCCAAGCAAGATCACACACGAGAGAGCTCAAATAACACAAACGTCTTGGTCAAGACATTTAAGCTCTGTCTAACGTTGAATGAGGGATGTAGTTACGTGGAATCTGGAGAATACGGAAGAAATCAGTTTATATGCAAAGATAAAATGAAATGAACGTACAAAAATGGCTCAGGACGTACGGATGCCAGAAACGGCACGGAAACCTTACCAACGAAGTATGATATAGTCTTGCGAGGGGAATCTGCGATGAAACATGCTGTTTGTTGTATCGTTGAAGTTTTTTCTTCTGCATCGAATTCTGTTTCGCAGAAATAATATGTCGCAGATGCCTCTCGAGTGCGAAGAAGCCGAGAGAATGGAACAGTGGGGATTCAGGATCCTTCCAAAGAAACGAACAGGTGGTTCCAAGTAGTCATGCACAAGGAAACCTGGCGATGCCACTGATCCACTAAAACAAATTAGACCTTCCAACAGATGTGCAGCTGAGTTGCTTGTCCATGACAGTGTATTCGCTTGTGTTGGTGAATAACATAACTGAAAGTTTGCTCCTTGATGATTTTTGCCATTACCAGAGCCCGAACGGTCAAAGGCAGTGGGGTTATAATCCTAGAACCCGACCCCTTCAGAAGTCAGAGATTTCTGAAATCTTGCCATCGATTTTAGTCAATAGACAACTAGTCAGTAGAAAGCTGAAAGGGTCGAATCATTTTCTTGGCACTCTTTCGAACGTCAGAGAAGGGAAGATTTCAATTGACTAGCGATCATTGCCCAACGAGTGTAATTGGCGCCTTACTGATGCATTCACTCCGTTTTTAGGAATTCGGAATTAGTTCAGCGATGACATAAAAGACAGAACATGGAAACGAACTCAATTTGATTAGTTATTTCCAAGTGTTTTCGAAAAGCTGATGCTCTCCGGGAAATCTTCTCATCCAAAACGAATTCATATTTCTCTGCCTGAATGGGGTGTTGTGGTCGCCATAGAAATGGACAGATATGCATTCTCTAAGGGCAATGCAAATGAATATATTGGATACAGTTGAGCTTGTCATCGATTCAATCCCCAGAGAGGTACACAGTCCGAATTCTACCTGCAAGGAGAGATCTGAAGCGGGTTCTCAAGTTCAACTTCTCAATTGTTAACTATTCAGCATTATTCGAGAGCATTTATCAGGGCAGGTCTCTAGCGCGAGATACACTCCTGGAAGTTATTCTAAGCGAAACAGATTCGAATCTGACTCTTTATTATACCTGATGGTTGCGGGCGGGTATATTGACAAATACATATGGACTATTCCTTCATCATGCCACTTGATCTACGGGCGGGTATACCCGTTCAGCCTTCCCCTTCAATGTCATGCTTAATCAATTGTAGTTTGCTCAGTTTCACGCAGGTCTGAGAGGCACTGGACATTTACAATTCTCCTGCATTGAAATACTTGAGTCCCTCGAGATATGAGTATCACTCGTAAAGTGACCAAGTTGACCATGAGCTCTAATCCCCATTTACGAACTCGCCAACAAACAAATCATAGCCCAAAGCATGTGAAATTTATACCGTCACCGGTTATCTTACGGACGAAGCTTTGCGCTTTTGGAACGATCTGGTGTGACTGATAGTCAAAAACCTTTATAGTAGTTTCCCAAGTATGATATGTGCGGGTTTCCAAGGACCTTCCATTCTATGACAGCTCCTCAATTTCCTGTTGTCAATTAGGTAAAACCAGAAACCTCAATTTTCGTGTAAACACCCCTCCCCCCACCCCCACCCCAAGAAAGAACTCACGTGAGGGTGGCATTTATTTCGTTAGCTCTCTTGTTTGAAAAGATGTTCCATTTTCTAGGTAGCAAACCATCTTGATTAACCTAGTGCAGCGATTATTCACTTTTCCTTTTCTTGAGTAGAGGGGAGATGCCACTGTCATGTCATTTCACCATAGTTGTTCATGGATGTGGTTCTAGAAAGAAAGAACAGACTGGAATGGGACTATCCCACAATATCTTTGTTCCGCATTTTAGATCTCCGCATTGACAAAATAAGAACTTGATCGGGTGTGATTGGGATCTTATTTCCATGAAATATTAAGACCTACCGCTTCTTTTGTACTACGGTCCGCAGTAAGTATATAGAAACCATTGGACATTTTCTGGTGACTGCAAGCAACAGAAATATGGAAAGTCGGCGACCCTATCCTTCTTCCGCCATTGAAGCTATTTGGATATTATTCTAGAAGATTCAAATTTGATGATAACTTGTCTGGAGCACAAGTGTTGTGGTTTGTGGCTTCGATTTACCAAACTGTCAAGTTTAGAATTTTAATGAGCATCAAAGATGAATTCTCAATGACCCCTTTATAACTAAATTGGGAGCTGGGTGAAATTGCGGCGTATCTCGATATCTATGACTTGAACGGCATTCACACCAAGGTCCTTAGTACCTCAAAACTTATTGTTGCAATTCTTTCATGCTGCATTCTGTTATGATCCTCCTAAAATTGCAAACGTATGAAGTACTATATGCCAGATATTTCGGGTTCCGTATAGTGCTTTCCGAAAGACTCAGAACTGCTTTCAAGAGATCCTCTGAGAGAAATAGAGGGCCTCCATTGCTTCGTTCTTGTCTGTTTCGGATATCAATATCATCTGGATGCTGGGATTTGTATAGTATAAATCCCAATTTGTTAACTATCTCTTCTGTTCTGGTATTTACAACCAAGTCGGTATGTACACAGGTCCGGGACGTAATTCTAGATGTCATTCTTTGCCGCAACAATGCAGACGAATATAGCGCAGTCAAGATTCTGTCAAAAACCTTTGTCGGCCGTCTCTCATTTTGCCAGCCCCGCGGATTTTAAAAATCCCTGCATCCTTCATTCGTAATATCTGGTATATTATTCATGAATGATGAGAAAGTCCCTACTCTTGAGTACTTTCAATCGTACAATGTAGGCATTTCAAGATCTCAGTATGTAAGTATGACGAAAGTTTGCTCGAGTGCCATTCAGAGAGTCTTTTGCGTATATCCACAAGGCCGAAGGAATGCTTCTTTTCGAGTTCTTCATTTGAGACATGCTATGCGGAAATTCTGCGAGATATTTCTTCTGAGAATATGTATGTGATATGGTGGAAGACACCAAACTCAAATGGACATTCGAAAATTTTCGATTATAATACTGTCTATAGTTTTAGTGCATTCAATAGACCTTTGTCTCAGTTACAGACATACAGCGAAGTTAGTAGATCGTTTACCAATGCCCTTACCGAATCAGGAACGACATCATGAAACGGGCGTACATCCCCAAAGTACATAATAAATACAAAATGTTTTAATTAAATATTTCCGCGACCTGTTTCTTCGCGGTAAATTCTGGTGGATCATAACTGTTGAAAAAACCCTCCGCTTTTTTCGGCGCGACACTGTCAATGCAATGAAGACTCAGTAAACTCGCAAGAGAGCGAGCACGCTACAAATCGGGTGCTCACCATTCCCAAACATTCCCTCTCATCGATCTACATCCAGAGTGTCGGCTACCTCCCTTGATCACAATGCCCCCGATCTCTGACTGTGGTATCACAGCCCAGATTTGTAATTTGTACAGCACCCGCCGCCGCGGGTTCATTACAAGCACGCGACTACACGTGTGCCCTACAGGCGGGCGAACTACACGTGGGCATTACAGACCGACGACGTACTGTATACATTACAGCCCCGAGGTTGTATATGACAAGGTACCCTTCCTGAAAGCAGTCAGTGACCACCCGGGTTTTATCTGACATTTTGGCTGTTATGATAAATTTTGGGCCATGCCGAGCTGACACTAGCAATGTTAGAAATCGACCTCCGCGAGGTCATATGGGCACAGTTTTGGATGTACTCCCAACCCTTGACTTTCTGCTCGTATTTTCCATCTCTTCCCGAGATGCGACACTCTTTCCACATACCTCAAGCGCTCCTCAGTTGATTTCTCTTCTGATTTCTGCTGGTTAATGTGCAAAACAGCTAAGTATGGTACATGCGGAGCCTCTTTCGTCGGATCCGTTGCCATCTGGAGGGGCACATGACAGGTTGCTATGTTCCCCTTGCTTCGCCTCCCAAACACAAGACAGACGAAAACCAATCCTTCTAATGCTTCTTGACGAACAGCAGGTAAGCGCTAGGGCTACAGCTTACACAAGGACATTCCTGAACCCTTTTGCCACCCCTGATGTAGGAAAAATCGGCTGTGTACCTCTTTACTGCTTGCCGGGACAAGAACGCTGAATGGCAGGTATTGTATAATCCCAGGCGGTATGGTGCCAAATCGGCGTCAAAGGCCCTGTGTCCTACCAATTTTGCGTAATGGCTTAACCCTAGGACGCGGTCCCTTAACGATTGTCGTATTACCAGTTGTACAAACTCCGCTGCGGTACGGCACAGAGTTCCTTCGAGTTCTTCTGTCTCCATGCTGAACGTTCCCACCTTTCCGGCGTCCATTTCTTCCTTGATGCGGTTACAGAAGGGGTCGACGGCTTGCTCGGGAATGAGCTCCTCCGGAGTGACAGCTTGGAATTGATTAAGGCGATCAGGGGCGGTCCCCCCCCCCTTAAGAGCGAGGATGTCGTCTAACGCGTCAAAACTGTCCTCGTCCTCCACTGTACCCTCGGCCGGTTCGGCCATAAAGCATGGGATTTCATCGTCAATTCCGTCGACGGTTTCTCCTGCGGTCCGTAATCTTGACAGGGCATCAGCTTGACTATTCGCCTTGCCCTTCTTGTACTTGATTTCGAAATCAAATTCCGAGAGGCGGAGCCTCCATCGGATTAATCTCCCGCTGGGGTCGGTTACGTTCATCAACCACCTCAATGAGGCATGTTCGGTATGCACAATGAAGTGCTCGCCATATAAATATGGTCTTAAAGTCTGTACGGCCCAAATTATCGCTAGGCATTCTTTTTCTGATACGGAGTAGTTTCTCTCGGCAGCGGCTAACGTTCTTGAAAAGAGCCAGATGGGTTTACGTTCCGCATCCGGATGTGTCTGAAATAATGCAGCGCCGATTTGATAGTCGCTTGCATCGGTATCTACCGAGTAGGGTAGGTCCTCTTCGGCAGCGCCAACACCGGCGGTGCCAAGATGGCGTCCTTGAGCTTATGAAAAGCTTTTTCGCACGGTTCGTCGAATCCTTCCAACTGGACCGGTTGTCCCTTCTTCAATAGTTGATTGAGCGGATGCGCGATTTTCGCGTTATGTGGGACAAACCTGCGGTAGACATTGCAGAGTCCCAAGAAGCTTCTGAGCTGGGTCTGCGTTTGAGGGTACCGCACTTGTTCCAACGTGGCGGTTCGCGCGACCTCAACCTCCAATGTACCTGGCCGAACGACATGGCCCAGGTACTTGATCTTTTCGACGAAAAATTCGCACTTGCGAAGCTTGAGCTTCACACCTGCCTTCTCCAATACAGAAATTACTTCATCCACGTGCACGATGTGCTCCTCCCACGACTTGCTAAAAATTATTATGTGATCCAGATACACCAAACACCATTTCCAACAGAACGGAGAGAGCAGGATATCCATTACTCTCTGGAACGTCGCTGGCGCGTTGGTTAGCCCGAAGGGCATTCTTGAGAAGCGATACAGACCTGAGTGACACTAAAATGCGGTCTTGTCGCGGTCGCACTCAGGGATAGGCATCTGCCAATATCCCGAGATCGCGTCCAACGCGGAGAAAACCTTGGTGTCACCAAGGGAGTCCAGACACTCATCCATGCGCGGTAAAGGGTACGTGTCCTTCACAGTCACTGCGTTCAACCTGCGGTAGTCTACGCAAAAGCGCATCGATCCGTCCGGCTTGGGCACTAATAAAACGGGCGACGCCCATTCTGACAGCGCCGGCTCGATGACTCCTGCCTCTAACATCTCCTGTACTTCTGCGTCCTCGACCTCCCGAGCCTTTGGACCGGCTCGGTAGGGAGCTTGTGCAATTGGCCTTGTATCCGGGGCCAGTTCAATCCGGTGGACCGTGGTGTTGATCTCACCAAGGGTCCCATCCCACGTGCGGGAATATTTTTTTAACATCCGACGGAATCTTTCGCGCAGCCGGTCCGGCACGTGGCTCAGGTCGAGCTCCTCCACGTCCGGCGGGGGAGGCTCAATCTGCCGCTCCGGCTTCGTAGTTGCCGTTGCGGAGAGCCCTTCCTCCCGTTCTCCTTGCTGGTCCTCGCGGTCTTGTTCCGACGGTTCGCACCTTCCCTCGCCCGTAGGCGGTGGGGTGGAACTAGTAGATTTTTCCTCGCCCCTTTCTTGAATTCCAAGTACCTCACCAATGGTGGAACTGCTCTTGAATACGGCCCTCGGGTGCGGTAGCAGTTCCGCCACCACTTGGCCTTTTTCAACCCTGACAGCGTAATTTCTAAAATTCGCTACAAGCAATCTAAAAGGTTTGTCAGGCTCAACCTGAACTACACCGTTGGTGCTCACCAATCCGTTCTTGTCATAAAGGGGTGCGTAGGGTTGAACTACGACCAAGCCCGTCCTCTTCGAGGTGCATTTGACTACGCGTTGCGTCCCTGGCTCAATGGTCGTGGCTCTTGCCACCTTCACCCTGGGGGAAACTCGCTCCCCTTTTGCATTAGTTTCGCCCTTTCCGGGGACCAGATGCCTCTTCGATTTTCTCGCCGAGACCCGCCTCATGATCGGAACCTCCGAGAAATCCGCCAACTCAACTGTCCTCTTCCGTGGGTAGATAGCCTCCACGAACCTATCGCAATAGTCCGCTCCTGGAATCAGCGGTACCGCGAGCTCTTTGCACACAATAAATTCGGCAGCAGCCACAAATCGTCTAAGTCTCACGGGCATCTTGATGATTCCGAGAGTCTGGAGTGGCCTGTTGTTCGCGTCGCCAATGTCTTGAGTCGGTGCGTAGGACACTAGAGATTCCATTCCAGCCGGGAGTTCCGATTTTCGCACAAGGTTTGGTCCTGCGCCGGTGTCTAATACAGACAACACCCGGCTCATCAATCCGACTGTTGGTCCAATGTCCGCGTACACTTTGTAGTTTTTTCGCGCAAGAACCAAAATCTTCTCGGGACACTCCCTTCGCTTAACCCTGTACCAGGGTCTTCGAACTTCTTCCAGCGGATGATCTCGGGCTCGGCTCAAAATGTTCTTGACTTGGGCTGGCCCTTTGGGCTTATCCACCAATCCAACAACCTCCTCATCGGGGCCTGATTTTTCCCTTAGAGACGGAGAACGGGGTTGAGCCCCGGGCACAGTACGTCGACCCTGTGCCTCTCGCGACCCATGCGAGATTCCCCTCTCTATTTTTCCTGCCGCTGCGGGTTCCTTCTCACGTCCGACGACGCGGGCCCCGCGGCGGGCCCTCTGAAGGGTTGGTTCGGTCTCGGCGTCGAAGCACTCGGCGTGCTCGCTGTCTGCGAATCGAACCAATTCTTGACCTTCAGATAACTCGTCGATGGTATCCCTAACCTCTCCATCGGCGACAGCGCCTCATAATTTCCCAAAACTCGGTGCATTTCCCGGAGGGAAAGAATGCACGTTGGCGCGGCGTGTCTCTTTTCGTAACAATGATAGCACACCAGTCCGTGCTTCTTGACGGGATATTGCGGGCTAGATCCTCCACAGGCCGGCGGCCTTCCTTGATGTTGCGGTCTTCCCATCCAGCCTGGCCTTCGAAACGTTGTACCCTTGTCTTCCATCGGAATGCGCGAGGCCGGCGTGTAGCCGCGCCCCCGGAACATCATCACGGGATCCGTGGGCTCTGAAAACGACTCCGTCGTGTATGTGGGCGTCGGTAAAGTTGACGACCCGCTTGCCCCGTAGTCCTCGTGTCCGTAGCCCTCCAATGGCTCAATAAAATTGCCTTCGGCTACCAATGCTCCTCCATAATGATTTTCGCTGCTTCCGTGCGCACCGCGCTCATCTGACGCGGAGATTGACTCGGCTAAGTGGACGGCGGTGTGACCTTTACGACCGGGATAAGAAGCCCGCGGCATCTTCCCCGCCCTGAACGTCGACGGCGTCTGAATTGTGACCTTCTTCATCTTCTTGTCCTTAGCGCGGCTCGCTGAGCCATGCGCCTTCGCGTAATTAACTACTCTCAAAAACGAAACGTCCCGATTGTCTTGTCGGTATTGAGATACCATCGGCTTGATACTCGAATCGAGTCCTTCAATAAGCATCGTCATTTGTTCTTCCATCGAATATACGTTTCCACATCGATTGCTCGCGTCCGTCAGACGGATATAAAATTTCATCTCGTCCTCAGACGGTAGCTGTTGTACTTCTCGCAATGCGAGCACGGCTTGACGGATCGCCTCGTCGGTTGCAAAACTCCTCAGCAACCACTGTACGGCCTCTGGCCAAACGGACACCTTTCAGTGATGGGACCCGGCCGTCTAAGACACCTAAGTGTACTGTCTCAAGGCAATGCCGCCTAGAAATTCGGGCAACAAGCGGATCGCTTGCCCCTCGTTCATTTCTTGAGTATCAAACTCTTGAACTAATTTTGCCAAAAAATCCAACAGAAGGACCCCGTCCTCACCTGTGAACGTGTTGTTCTTCTTCACCTTAGGCGGAATATCTCCCCTGATTTTTCGCACGGCGGTTCGCCGGGAACTTGACAAATATGTTTGCGGGTTCCGCAAGCGGTACGGTCGGTACGAAAGTAATTTCTTGAAGAGGTAGTTGGTCGGATTCAGCTCCTCCAACTCCTCCCATCGCGGCCCGCGTCGCGTTGCGACGTCCTCTGGCTCAGCGTCCTTGTCTCTCCGCGAGGCGGACGAAGTGATCCCGCCCCGTCTGGAGGTAATTTTCTTGCCCTGCGAGATTCCTTTTTCTTCCTCTGAACGATGTTCGGAATCGCTGGCATGGTTCGACGAACCGTCGTCACCATCTTCGGAAAGGCCATTCGACTCGGTCCTTGAGTCTTGGTCCTCCGGCTCGTCACTACCGGGACTCTTGCTCCGGCGTCGCAGATTCTTCTTCGAATTCTTCGACTTGAAACTCCGCTGTACAGCGGCCTTGTCCTTCTTCGATCGACGGTCGCCTTCTGGACCCGTTGGGAGCGCCTCTTGCCCGGCGACCTGTTCAAGGTCCTTGAGACGATGAGCGGCGCGGTCAAACCTGTCGTCGATACTGCTTCTAAATTTACCTAAGGACTCCAAGGCTTGACTCGCGTCGCGCCTTGCGTCCTTGACTGAAATTTTCAACGAAGCTAGGACCTCCGGCTCCTGACCGTCGGTCGCATCACCTCGCTCCTTCTCGACGAGATCCACTCGAGCCGATAGCTCTCTTAAAATGGTGTGGAACTAGGATGCTTGCAACTCCAGTTGCTTCCGAACGAGGGCTAATTCAGCCTCGAGATTTTTCGTCATCTCTTGGCGAATTTTCTTCGCCCATCTTCTCGAACCTGTAGGATAGGTTATCCTTGTCGTCTTCAATCCCCGTCGGGAATTCTTGACCTTCGGGACTCGTGGCCGTATTGGCCTGGCTTCGGGTGCGAGGACCTCGCGGGATCCTCGACGCCCTTGCCGATCCGCTCCTACTCGCCCCGGGACCGACGTCCGCGGGTGCGTTTGTCGACATCGCTCGTACGAGCGAACCTACACAAAAAAAGTTACAAAAAAAATAAAAAAGAGGCTCCGTTACCCAGACTACTTTTGTAGTACTTCTCCAGACGGAGACTGTCGTCGACACCTTTCCAGGTCAGGATTCTTTTACACAATTCTAGGTCGGGAGACCACTTTTGTATTGCAATGGGCCTGTTAGGCAGAGACCAAGATCCGACGGTCCAACACAAACAACAACTGCCCACGGCACAGCGCTACGGTGTGTTCGAAGCTCCCTGTCCTCTTTGAGCGGGTTTGCGGCCCGCAGTAGCTCGGATCCATGATAGGGGGGGTAAAGAGAAGGGCCCGGCCCGGGATCGGTGAATGGTGGTAGAGACTTGTAAAGGCAACTGCGCGACGAGTTCGGAGGGGTGTCTAGGTAAACCTGGTCCGATGGGTCGTAAATCCAATGCTCGAAGAGCGCCTTGTACACCTTATACCCTTGATAAGGTCTTCGGTGGGGACGTCGCAACGTAGCCCGTCGGGAAAGAAGAAAACGTAGCAGCGCTACACCGTCGTACTGCCCGATGGCAAAGTACCAACAACGGATCGGTCGCAACCAGATTCCGATGGAACCAACGCTGAGAAAAGCACCACTGGTGCACCAACACAGAAGCCCGATGGCTAATGACGTCACGTTGCGGATCGCAATCCTACAAGGTGGGACCAACTCAAGATTAAGGGAAATTAGAATAGGGAAATAAAGGAAAAAGAAAAGGGAACCCCCGAGCAATAGAGGATGCCGTAGGCTTAGGTAAAAGAGAGCGTCTTGGGAGAGACGGACTTCGACCAAGGCGACATTCAACTCCGGCAACTCGGGTTACCTTTACTGACTTGGTGGTCAGAGGGCTAAGGTATATATCGCCCCGCCGGAGCCACTACAGTAGCTCGCGGCGCTAGATCCTAAATCTAATCTAGTGTCAGCAAAATTAATGCCAACTAATTAACTAAATAAAATAAAATAATTAAAAATTAAAACTGTGCAGTTATTCACACCTGTGTCCCCAACCCGGACAACTTTTCATATCCAAATATTTTCCATTCTTTTCACCCCCCTTTTCAGGTGCGTACTGCACTACATTGTGTTGGTACCATCGGTATTGGTTGCGACCGAACCGGTGTAGGTGTCTTGGCCAACGGGCGACGCAGTTGACGTAGCGCTGCTACTGTGACCTATGTTCCGACGGAGACTGTTGCAACGACGTATCCCTTGGAGGGCTTTGTCGTGTGTACACGCCAGTGTTGGTGCCATCGGCCTCGGTTGCGACCAAACCGGTGAAGGTGTTTCGAGCCATCGGGCGGCACAGGTGGTAAAGGCTGCTACTTTCAATTCATCCCGTCGGGCTGCGTTACGACGCCCCCCGTCGTAGGCCTTGTCTCGTTACAAGGCGCCGATGAAGCTCAACGAGCATTGGCCTAACAACCCAGTGGAACCGGGGTACTTACGTACACGCCCCACCCCATACTTGTCGAGCAGTTGTCTTCGCAAGTCTCTACCACATCGATCCCCGGCCGAGCTGTTTCTCTGTGCCGCCTCCCTTTCACGTATCTGAGCTACTACGAGTCACAAGCTCGTTTAAACGGAGAAGGGAGAGTCGGACACTCCGTAGCGCTGTGCCGTCGGCAGTTCTTCTTTTTGTTGCTGTTGTTGTTTTTGCTGGACCATCGGACCGCGGTCTCTGCCTGACAGGCGCATTGCACTACAGTGGACTCCGCGACCGAGAGGAGGAACCATCCGTGTCGATGATAGCGTGGGACACGCCTCTGATGCCACCGAATTACGCCGTTGAGCTGGAAAGGCGCAAGAACCCGGTCATACATGGTAAGCTCAAATTTGAGCGGCGCATGCCAAACTATATGGGAGTCTTCATTGCATATGAATAGGTGGCGGTCACTTCGTTCGAGCCAGTGGTATTATGCACGCGGTACCCGGATTTTCCGACGTGGTTTGACCAGTACCAAGTCCCGGCGGACTTCCTGACTGAACTTCCACCCTGTCTGGTGTATTATGGCTTCATAATGATGGAAGACCCGCAATCCCCAAAGTGGATGGTATTCCTCAGTGAATGGCTGGCGATAATAGCCAAGTGCTTCATCTAGTCTTTGTACGATGGGCCTTTTTTGTGTCCTCCAGATTGCCGTCACGGAGTGACTGCGTGATCTCGATCTATCGAGGGTGTGGGGATCGGCCGTGCTACTGCAGCAAGGCCTGAAGACGCTCCTGTAACAGGAGCGTCTTCAGGCCTTGCTCAATCTTCATGACCGTGTCGACTGGACCCGCATTCGGCACAATCAAGGACACCACTTCCACAATCCGATAGTGAGGAACCATTCCCCTGGTCGGAGATTCGATCCGGTACCCCGCTGACCGGCAACTGGGTACGCATTGAGGCAGGGCCGTTGATCATCACTTAGCCGGAGTTGCTGCTGGGGAAACCGGCGCCGGCTACCGGGGTTGGCGGCGAGGCCGCGAGCGGTTGTCCCCGCGAGGAGATAACCGCATCGGATTCTGACGTTCGTGCGCGCGAGCCGGTTCGCATGACAGCGAAATGCGGCGGAGTGGGGTCCACAGTCGACGTGGTGATGGCCGAAGAGGGGGCCACTGCAACCCGATTTGTTTGACGCGAGCTTGCGCGCGTTACTCCAAAATCCCCGCATGGTTACCAGGCTACGCCAAAGCTTCCCCGAGGGAGGCTCAGAGACTGAGCAGAAGTACTATACCTGCAAGAAAGAAGCGTTGGCTGTGATCTTCGCGCTAAAGAAGTTTCGTGTGTATTTGCTCAACGCAAAAGTTCAAGTTGATTACGGATCACCAGGCACTTCCGTATGCGTCCAATAAGAAAAACGTCCTCAGTAGACTCCCCCGTTAGTTGTATTTCCTGGCGGAGTACAAATTAGAGAGACTTTACGGCCCCGGCTCAAAAGAATAGTGACGCTGACTCTCTGTCGCGTCCTCGTGACGACCAAGGTCGGCGCGAAGAGGAAGAGGGAGACCTGGTATGTGCTGCCGCTTTTACGAACGGAGAAACGCTGGAAGATATGGAACCTCACGTGCAGAACACGTACCGTTACTTCGAAGGTGAACAAAGAGAGGAGCTCGATGTGACGCAGAGGCGCAGAATCAAGAAGAACTCCAGGCGGTTCGTTGCCTGGAACGGAAGGTTGTTTGGCTGGACGAAAAATGGGATCAGAACAATCCCTTCTCAAGGGACTCGACGGCAGATATTTCGGTCGCTGTATGACGACATTGGCCACTGGGACGCTACAGCTATGAAGTAGTTCGTCCTTGACAGGTAGTGGTGGCCGGGGGTTCATGGTGATATCTACGCCCACCGTAGGCGTAAATATCCACGAACGTGACGTTCGTGGATTTGAAGACTGCCAAGAGGCTGCGCCCATCCCGACGTACAAGAGCACGGCGGTGATACCAGTCTCGCAGCTCTTTGAGACGTTCTCGATAGACTTTTGCCGGACCCCTTCCCAAGACGAAGAACGGAAAACGCTATATCCTGATAGCAGTCGCGCATCTTACGGGTTGGCCGCGGGCTTTGGCTACCGAGACCGCTATATCAACGGAAGTTGTCAAGATCGTGAACGAAGAGATCATCCACTCGTTTGGTCTCGCTCGGAATATAGTCTCAGATAACGCATAATGCATCATCGCGACAGCGTTGGAGAATTTTATGTCACGTCAAGGAATTGCTTGGAAGCCGGTGCTCGCCTGCGCTCCGATGTCTAACGGAAAAGCGGTGAGTGGCTGGGACTATCAAGCGTTCAATTCGGTAGACGCTATTAGGTCAGGGCTCCGCTATCTTTAAACGGAAATCGGCGCTGAAACAGATTTTCTACGGGTACCCTCCGCGCGGATTGCCTGACGGGTTTTTTCCGTTCGAGCTGATGTATGGAGTGAAACCGCCCTCGTAACCCCAGACCGATCCCAACCAAATTCGGTGGGGGGCGTTGCGGGGCGCAACTTCGAACTGTTAGCGACCCCCGCGTTCCGAACGACGAGGACCGCTACAGAGTTGGAGAGAAAGAACATGAGGATGGCGATTATCTCGCAACGCCAATTCAAAGTAGGCGACCAGGTTCTGGTTGCCCGAGGAACAGCCTTGGGAGGGCTACAGAAGTGGACTTTAGGGGATTCGAACTACAACGGCCTCTTCTGGGTAGTACGGGTAAAGCACCCGCGGTGCACACTTGTGTCGCCAGGTTTGAGCTACAGTCGAAGTGATATCCACGCACGACGTTTAATTCCCTTCATTCAGAAACCCACACATCTTATGTAGATGTCATGCATGGGGCAATTTCCCTATTGACTGGTGCGGGGATGACTACGAGAACTAGGAGGACAGAGACGATGTACTTAAGAAACTTCTCTGGGATTGGAATCTCTATGCGTTTTAAAGTCTGTCAGAAACGTTCTTGAGGGTTACAGAAAGAGTCCAAATAAGACTTCAACGGGACTCAAGGTTTTTTGACGGAGAGGCGGAAATGTGCATTCTAGCGGAATGAGGAAAGAGGAGGCCGTTCGATCAAGAAACGTCGATTCTGTAGGAGTCACTGTGACGCAAGTGCTGGCGCTGTGAGCTGTGAGGCCGGCGGAATGGTCGAAACGACTACAGGAGACGTATACATGCTGGGTGCGTCGATTTACATGCAGCGGAGAGACTCTGGAAATTTGGCAGGGCATGCATGACATGGATTAGTGCATAAATCAAGCGTGAGTTGGTGAATCTCTGGCCGCGTGCAGCCCTGTATGCAAGCCACAGTTCGTAGGCTTGTTCAGTCAATGCGACCGTCACGTAAATGACAAGTTTTTCGATCGAAAGGCTGATGAAGGCATGCCCAACTTGTTTGTCGATCTGGGTCTGGAATGCTTTCACTGGAAGTCTGGCCCGGGTGTAGCAGTTTAGGAGAGTAAGTCGTCTGGGTCCACGCAAGCTGATGTAATCAATTTGAGATTACGGTTTGTCAGATATCGGAAGACGAGACTAGGTCATTTCTCTGCGGTGAGCGGGCGTCCTCCCCGTTCTCGCGCCACACGCCCGCCGAACGACGGGCAGCCTTGGTGGTGATCGCACGACGAGGGACCTTCCCGCCGGAGAAAGTCCTGGCCGCCTGCCTTGTCCGAACCATTTCGCATAGGGAGTACCGCCCAAAGGACCACAGAGCTCCCGTACGTGGCTCAGAACGCGGCCCGTTTCCAAGTAGTCCCGAAACGGAAACGCCTGGAAAGGGAAGCTCAGGCGACGCGGATACCACGCCGCCTGCGGCTCAGTCGACGAAGAGCGTAAGCGGCGGAAGGCTCGGGCGACGCGGAGACCACGCGGCCCGAAGTTGATGTCGTGCACTGAGGCCACGTGTGGCAGCCTCAGGCAGAGCCAGCGTGTTCGGGACGCGGGGGAGTGGGAAACGGGAGACCACCCGGTGATAACCGCCACCGGGGGCCGGGCGCGCGTGCGCGGTAGGTAGACACGGGTAGGAACAGACAAACACAGAGCGAAGCGAGCGTAGTACGGGAGCGGAGAGGCAACGGACGCGCGTAGGGGCGGTAGTATCCTCGGTAGCAGCGCGCGGTAGAAAGGAGTGGGGATTCAAGGGAATAGATGGGCTCGCGTGGTGTCGCACAGGGTGTGCGAGGACCGGCGCGAGGCTACTACCGAGAATCCAGAAACATGACAAAGAACCCAAGGCTTCATGCCTGTTTATTTAGGGTGGAGCGTCGACTATGTAGTCGTTGACGCCGTAATAATAATAGCTTAAAATACGGTAATAATACCGGCGTACCAGCTTATATGCTGTACTGTACGCAATACCCCTGGTACCGGGTTATGATACCCGAGTACACGTAGTGATCGTACACGAATACAAGTGGTGATAATACACGTTTACACGTGGGTGATGAAGCTGTCAGTACTTCGACAGAGCTTACATCAGGCAGTGCCTGAGGGAGAAATACACGTGTACACGGGGGATAAACTAGCGTGTGCCTCGCTATTGAGGGAGGCATGTTAGTGCACTACATAGCCCCCCTCGTAGAGTCGAGCGTCCCGCGAATGGTGATTCAGCGGGATTATTTCCGCTATTTACGCGTACAGTACCCCGGGTTGTGTCCCGACTTGATGGTGCACGGCACGGTGGGAACTGGGCTGGGCGAGGGTGAACGGATCGGCGGACCGTAAGTTGAGCGCCGTACGATGCACTGGGCAATGTTCGCGGGGAGGTACGGCCACGACGGCGGACGTTGGCCTCGTGCGACCGAGTTTTGGGGCCGGAGCATGACCGACGCCCGTTTGTTATTCGAGAGGGCACCGTTCCTTTCGGCGGAAGGGTTGCAGGACCTGGGTTAGATCCGTACCTACGCGACTGCAACGGGCGAGCTCCCGGGTGGCCTCAGCTTGCAGGCTGTGTTTTCCAGAGACATCAGCCATCGATTGGTCGTAGCGAATGAGCTACTACGCCCCGAGTTCAGGCGGACGGATGCCGAATCGCGAGAAGCGTTCGTAAGTTTCATTCGACAGCGCATCCGTCGTACCCCGTGGGACCGGCTAGTCCCCCGGGGGTGGGACTTAGACACGTAGGCGTACCGTGAGGAGGCTGACCGTGGGTATGTTGCCAATTTGCGGCATATTATGGGAGGACTCGGCGAAAGGGAGGAGGAACCATCATTGTAGATGATGGCGTGGGACGCGCCGTTGTTGCCGGCAGGGTATGCCGTCGAATTGGAGAGGAGGAAGAACCCCGCCATGCATGTGCAGCTCAAATTTGAGCGTCGTATGCGGAACGGCATGGGGGTTTTCGTCGCCTACGAGTGGGTAGAGGTAAACTCGTTGGAGCAAGTGACGTTGCGCACGCGATCCAACTCAGGCTTCATGCTTACCACCAACCATGGCGGCGGACTTCATTGCTGAGCTTCCACCATGCCTGGTGGACTACAGTCTAGGCATGATGGAAGATCCTCACTCACCCAAGTGGATGATTTTTCTGAGTGAATGGCTTGCTATCATTGCGAAACGCCTCATCTGGTCCACGTATGATGGTCGCTTATATGTGCTCCCGACACCCGTTGTGGAGTGGCTGCGGTGTCTCGATTTGACGAGGGTGTTGGGGACTGCCTTTCTGCAGGGTCGACTTCATGCGCTGCTAGATCTCCATGACAGCGTTGACTGGCCTCGGGTTCCTTATAGTCAAGGGCATCACTTCGACAACCCCCGAGTGAGGAATCACTCGCCCAGGCAGCGGTTTGATGCCGGTACGCCGCTGACGGGGAATTGGGGGCGCATTGAAGCCGGAACGTTGAACGTCACCCAGTCAGACCTGCTGTTGGGCCGACCGAAGACCACCTCCGGGGTTTGTGGAAAAAATGCACGCGGACGGCCGCGTGAGGAAGTAGCCGAGGGCGACCGGGGCCAATGCGCGCCTGAACCCGCCCGCGTGAGGGCAAGACACGGCGAGCGCAGTACAACGACCGATGTCGTGACTGCCGAAGGTGCCGCTATCGTGCCGCCGGTAGCGCAAGCGGAGGGGACCGGGTGCGATCCGCTTGAGTTGTTTGACGCCAGGTTGCTCGCGTTACTTCGCAATCCTTTGATGGCGGCGAAAGTGAGACGCCTGGTTGCGGAGGCGGACTCCGTGGAAGTAACTGAGGTGGCGGGTCGCGCGAGTGTGCCCCCGTCCGAACCTCTTCCGACGGAGGTGCCCATCCGCCCGGAGACGGGGGAGGAGCCCGACTGAGGCGTCGGAGCGAAGAAGTCGACTCCTGCAGGAGGGGAAGGGGAGGGAGGGGTGACTCCTGGTGGACCCGGCGAGGTGGTCCCGGAGGAGGAACTCCAAGGCTACGAGGAAGAGAAGTAGTCCGAGATGGGGCGTCGACCAACCGGTTGGTCGGCGGTCGCGGTCAGTCGCGCGGCTGGGTGGGTCGCGCCTCGATACACCTCCGACCTGCGAGTGAGAGTCCTCGGGTCTCGAGTTTCTTAGTTGACCAGCGTCGGATATGCAAGCTGTACACGCTCGCCTTGTCGAGTAAAATAGTAAAAATCTTCGGTCAAACGAGTTTAAGATCAGTGGTGAGCGAGTTCATTCCTTGACCTGCTTCGATTATGCCAGCTGTAACCTTCTCGCGTTTGTCGAGGTAATAAGTAACATCCTCCGTCAATCGAGTTTGGGATCCGCGCCTAACGAGTTCATTAATGGACCAGCTTCGATTATGCGAGCTGTAGATTTCTCGCGTTGTCGAGGTAATAAGTAACATCCTCGGTCAAGCGAACTCATAATCCTTGATTACCAAGTTCCTAATTGTTCAACCTCGGATCGGCGAGCTGTACGCTCTCGCGTTTGTCGAGGTACTTCTAAGTAGAAATCCTCAGGCAAGCGAGTTCGAGATCCGCGGTGGTCGAGTAAATTAAGCGGTCAGCTTCGGGATGAAAGCTGTACACTTCTCTCGTTGTCGAGGTGAAAGTAAAATTCTCGGTCAACCAGTTTGGGATTCGTGGTGAACGAGTTCATTCATTGACGAGCTTCTATTATGCGAGCTGCACCCCCTTCTCGCGTTTGTCGAGGTAATAAGTAACATTCTCGTTCAAACGAGTTTGGGATCCGCGGATAACGAGTTCGTTAGTTGACCAGCGTCAATTATGCGAGCTGTACACTTCTCTCGTTGTCGAGGTAAAAGTAAAATCCTCGGTCAACGGGTTAGGGATCGGTGGTGAGCGAGTTCATTCCTTGACCAGCTTCGATTATGCGAGCTGTAAACTCTCGCGTTTGTCGAGGTAACAAGTAGAAATCCTCGGGCAAGCGAGTTCGAGATCCGTGGTGACGGGTTCATTAATTGACGAGCTTCTGGTATGCAAGCTGTACACTTCTTTCGTTGTCGAGGTAAAGGTAAAATCCTCGTTCAACGGGTTTGGGATCCATGGTGAACGAGTTCATTCCTTGACCAGCTTCGATTATGCGAACTGTACCCTTCTCGCGTTTGGTGAGGTAATAAGTAAAATCCTCGTTCAAGCGAGTTTGGGAACCTCGGTTGACGAGTAAATTGTTTTGACCATCCTCGATATGCAAGTTCTGGACCCTCGTTTGACGAGTAAATTAATTGACCCGCATTGTGCATGCTGAAGGTCCTCTCGTCATCGAGCTTATTAGTTGACCGCTCTCGACATGCGAGTAAGAGATTATCTGTGGACGAGTGTGTGAACGGACAATCCTCGACTTGCGAATTCGGGAACCTGGTTTCTCGAGTAACTTACTTGATCAGCATTGGAAATGCTTCGCGAGGCAGTCAGCACCCCATTACTTGGGTATGAGTGTACCGGGGGGCGCGGTAGTTCCTCGGGTAGTAGCGGTAAGTGTTGTATGCCCACGCTGTCGGGCCTGTCCCACAGGGAACGGGCGGGTATTCGTAAGCGTTTCCGTCGACAGTAACGAACGACCGTCTTATAATCCACGTGATGGGCCGGCTCCCAGGTGTCGTCGTCCGTAAAATACCCGTACCAGTGGACGCGAAATAGGGGGATACCGTCCGTCCCCAGGGAGTAGCCGGAGAGCGATTCCACGACATAATCAATGGGTAGGACTCCTGGAGGGGTTGCCGGGGGTGATGACGGTCTCCCTGAGGGCGGCGGTTCCGAACCAACGAGCGGCGGATCGAAGGCGTCTGGTTTGAACATACACTTCGCAGCGAATGACGGCATAGCTTCGGCGAGTGCTTGTTGCACTGTGGATCTCGTCGGTGAGATTTCTTGCGTGTCCGAAATTTCCCGCGAGAGGGAATCCGCCACCAGGGGGCGTCCTTTATCCCGGATATTTCCCGGGGGCCGCTGGTCCTCGTGCTTGTTGACCACGTGTCCCCCGGAGTGGCTGCGCGATGATCCGTACGAGCCTTCTCGCTAATGTTTGGGGCACTGTGGGCACGGGGGGGTCTTGGAGTACTTTCCGTATGACGCCACTCTTTCCCTTGAGGGGTAGTGGTCTCTTTCGTCCTTGAAGAGCCCTTTTCCTCCTCCTGAGGGGGGGCGTAGGCGAGTCGCGATATGACCAGTTCCGAAGCGCCCTTCCTTATAGCATCCATTAGACTCAGCGCGCGCGCGGTTGCGAGCGCTGGGGTGGGCGTCGTATTCTCATGATCGAAGTCATCATGCGGTGGGCCACCGGCTTGTCCTGCGGCATCGTAACCCACTGTCGATGTTTCCTCCGGCGAAGAGTTGGCCTCCTCGTTGCAAGAGTCCGTCGGCATGGGCGTGGTATCCTCCATATTGCTATGCAATGGTGGAGACTTGACTACTCTGTCACGAGAAATCCTGTCTTTCAGCCCTGTCCCTCGAAGGACTGACGTTGTGGTCGTCCACTTCCTCTACTGGGAACGGACCCTCAGTGCGTGGTGCGAGTTTGTTGTTGACCGGATCCTTGCCGGTTTTCTCCTATGAACGTAGAGCTCCTCCTCGATTAACGAGAACTTGGTCACCGACCTCATATTCCGGGGTGGGGATCCGTATCCGCTTTTCAAAATCGCATTTGTATTGGCTCTGGCCGGCCAGCAGATTTTTGCTGGCTGTCGCCATCACGCTGCGCAGCCACGCTAGAAAGCGGAACTTGAATTGCGCCCGTGAGGCGGAAGGATCCAACAACGGGGTTTGTTGTAGAGACAACGGACTCGTGGTCCCGGATAACCACAGGTCAAAAAGCTTCATGCTGTAGCATAAACACCCCCTGACGTAGAGGGGTGTATGCTTTAGCTCGACGTAGACCCTTCGGAGGGGGAGAAGACGGGTAGAACACATAGCTAACGAGACAGGAAAGCGGGTCCTGGTACCGGCGTAGAGCGGAACGGTCGGGGACGAGCGTACGCGCGGGCCGATCTACGTCTCGACACCCCGGAGCAGCGCTGGGTAACGTACCAGCGCTGACGGGTAGAGGCGGATCAAGGCTCGCGCGCGTACGCGTGTGTCCCCTACCCACTTTGTCCCGTTTAACGCGCGCGAAGGCGGATCGCGCGTGTTAAGTAAGCTGGAAGACGGATCTTGACGGTCGGTGGGTGACAAGTCCGTGCTTCTCCTCCTCCACCGCCGCCGGTCCGCTCCATATTTAATATACAAAACAATCTACAACTCTACAGTACCGAAGTACTGTAGTGTACTACTGTAGTACAGTTCGGACCGTACTGTAATACTGTCAGCCATCGGGGCTGACAGTACACGTGTGTGTGCGCTTCCGTCCCGCGTGTACACGTGTACACATGTACAGGCTTGCGCCCTGTACCCGTGGGGTACTCGTGGCAGTACTGTAGAGCGTCGGGCTCTACAGTAGCTGATCTGGTTCTCAATCTAGTCTAATTACGTCCCCCAGGGGGGGTTATACCACACATGCCAATCATCCTGTTCACCATGCAGTTGTAGCCGTAGGTGAGGGCATGCGTGTACTGATCCCAGTCATGTTGGTTATCGGCGAAGTAGTGCCGGAGGGTTGAGAACAACGTTCTGTTGAATCTCTCCACCTGCCCATTTGTCTGGGGTGATATGCTGTCGTGAACACACTCTCAATCGAGAGGGTTTTGCACACTGCAAGGAAGAACCTTGAGGTGGACTGGCTCTCATTATCAGAGAGGAGTTTCGCTGTGGCTCCGTAAAATACCCAGTGTGATATGAACGCCTGTGCAACGGTTTCGGAGGTGATCTTCCGTAAAGGTACTGTACGGGTTAACTTGGAGTAACGATCCGTCATCACCAAGAGGTAGCGGTTCCCTCTTGGTGTTTAGGGAAGTTCTCCAAGGATATCAATTGCGATATACTCCAAGGGGCTTGATGAAGGGAAGGTCTTCAACTCCGAGTTGTGTTTACGCAACTTAATGAGGGCCTTGGCACAATCGGGGCACATCCGTACTGTGGAATAAGCATCGACTGACATGCTCGGCCAATAATACCGCTGCCGGAGCGTGTAAAACAAACGCCGACCTCCAGGGCGACCTGGGGTGGCGAGGTAATGGGACAAATACAACACCTTCTCGCGGAGGGTTGTTGGTACGACTATCTGTTCAACACCATCAAGGTGTGCTTTCCGACAGATTAAACCTTCTAAATTGACGACGAACCGTGACAAACGAAGTTGGGCGGAACCCTCTCCCTTCGCGAGACGGGAAGCCACCTCCCTGCACAAGGAGTCGGAGGCTTGTTCATGCGAGAAATCGTCGTGTGTTAATGCCCCAAGTGAGGCCGGGGGTTCCAAGGCGTACGAGCCGGTCACGGTATCGACATCTGTGTCGTCGAACTTATCCTCTGTGTGCAGAGTATCATCCTCCAAATCTATGACACAGTAACATGAGATCTCCTCGTCAATTGAGAGGGTGGTACCCCCCGTGGAGGGCATACGACTTAACGCGTCGGCAAGACAATTCTTGATACCTTTCACGTAAGTCAAATCGAATTCATATTCGGCCAGGCGCAAGCGCCACTGGGCAAGTCGATCACTCGCATCGACGAGGTTCATAACTCACCTGAGAGAATGGTGATCGGTGTTAACCGTAAACCGCTCGCGTTCCAAGTATGGACGCAGCGTTTGGATTGCCCATACGATGGCGAGGCATTCTTTCTCGATTGTCGAGTAATTCCGTTCCGCTGACGCTAGCGTGCCGGACCAATACCCGACAGGGTATCGGGTTCCATCCTCATGGGTCTGTAACAAGGTACAGCCTAGTTGAGCATCAGACACATCGGTATCGAGCGAGTAGGGTAACCCGAGGCGAGGAAGCTTCAACACCGGGGGGGATATTAGACACGCCTTAAGCGTATCGAAGGCCGTAGTTCGATCATCATCAAAGACGGGAAGGAGATCAGGTTCTCCCTTGCGGAGCATCGCCGCAAGAGGCGCCGCTATTTTAGCGAAGTGATCGACGAAACGTCGGTAAACATTACACATCCCTAAGAACGAGCGGAGCTCGGTTTGGGTCCGTGGAGGCGCCGCTTCAGAGAGCGCTTTGACATTCTTCCGGTGGACTTGTAGTTCCCCAGACGAATTATATGGCCCAGGTACTCCACAGAGTCCTGAAAGAAATTACACTTTTTGAGCTTAAGTGACAATCCCTCCTTCTGTAGAGCCTGGAGTATAACCTCCACATCCTTGAGATGGGAGTCGTGGTCCTTGGAGAAAATAATAATATCATCCAAGTACATCAAGCAACTCTTCCAGCTGTAGCTGGAGAGGAGAATATCCAACATTCGTTAAATGTAGCCGGGGCGTTCATAAACTCGAAGGGCATTCTGTTGAACTGGTACGTCTCGGCATGACACGTGAATGTAGTTTTGGCCCTATCGTTCTTGGCAACTGGAATTTGCCAGTACCCGGAGTTACAAACCAGAGTCGTGAACACCTTGGCTTCACCTAGAGAATCTAGGCACTCGTCCATGCGAGGAATCAAGTAGGTGTCACGCACGGTTAGGGCGTTTAAGCGACGATAGTCGACGCAAAAATGGAGACTGCCATCCGACTTGGAGATGAGGACGACCGGCGAGGCCCACTCGGATTTCGACCGGGTGATAACCCCGCTTGCCAACATCTCGTCTATCGAGGCTTGTTCTGCCTCTCGGGCGCGAGGACCAGCCCGGTCGGGTTGACAACGAAACGGCTTTGCGCCGGGGGTGAGTTCGATGCGATGTTCGGTCGCTCGAACCTCACCCAGATTTCCATTCCACATTACTGCGTACGGCGTAAGCATGGTGCGAACCTGCTTACGCACGTGTTGCGGCAAGTGGTCTAGGGGTACAGCATCCATGGGATGAGAAACCTCATGAGTCGAGGAAGGTGAGCGAGGGGGGTCTGCGTCCTGTGAAGGAGGGTTGCCCTCGTCTAACTCCGCCGCAAGAACTGCGTCTAACGGCATCGCCGTGAGAATCATCGCACGGGGATGGGGAGAAACGAAACCAACCACTTGGTTCTTCGACAGTCGCTTGGTGGCCGATGAGAAGTTGGCTACCAAGATTTTAAACTCCTGCAACGGAGTGATGTGGATCACCCCGTTGGAAATGGAGACACGATGCTTCGCATATAATTGCGGGTTTAACTCCAACGTGGAGAGTCCTCTTCGTCCATTGGTGACATGTACCGAAGTTTGGGTACCGGCTGGTATATCCACCGCTCGGGACACCTTAAGATTGGGCGATATGCGCCCAGCCTCTGGGGTATACTCCTGCTCCGAGGGGAACGGAGGGTGATTTACGGTACGGCGAGCCGGTTTACGAACGATCGGTACTTTTGTACCGTCGTCCAACTCCACCAACTTTCGTCGGGGGTAGATCGCTTCGACAAATTTGTCGTTAAACTCACACCCGAGAATGACAGGGGCCGCCAGTCGTTGGCAAAGGATGAAGTTACACTTCATGGTGCGGTCACCTAACCGCACCACCAGCGGGACTTGTCCGCTCGTCCGCAATGAGCAGCCATTTGCTTCAGCGATTGTCGGGATTTCAGCCGGGCTGACGAGCGACTCCCATCTTGGAGGTAAGATATCACCTCGAACGAAGTTAGAACCTGCCCCCGTGTCGAGGATGGTTAGTTGCCTCACAATGACAGCTGGGGTAATACCAAGATCTGCATAGACCTTGCAATTTCTCTGCGACAAGGTCATCACTGTCGCAGAGGCGTGAACATCCAGTGCAAGCGGCTGGATGTTAGTCCGCCATGGTCGGCGTAGCGTACCGAGGCCTTCGGGATCGGGATTGTCCTGGCCTGAGCCAGTGTTTTGACGGCCGAGTACTCGGAACCGCTTCTCCATCTTGGGAGGTGAACTTGCATCCGCCGACTTGGGCGAGTTCTCCGGGGTAGCCCCCGTCTTTACCTCAGTTTCGGCAGACTGAGGTTCTCCTAGTTTTTCGGAGGTCGCTGTACGCCATCCACGGGCGGGGAGGTCTTCGCCACAGTTGCCGACGTCGGCGACTGTCCGGTACGAGGAACAGGATTTATTACCCGGTTAGCCTCATAACTGAGGAGGGCGTCGGCGCGGAGATGCGCATCCGGTGAGACCCGGCTCTTCTGGGCCGTCGATAGCTTCTCGTACTGGTGGGGTACGAGGGATAAATCCTTCACCTTCATATCACAGTCGGGGGCAATGTGATCCCCGACTGTGTAGCAGGCGAAGCAGATGATCTGCGCGGAAGGTGGCCCCCGCAGATCCTTCTGATACTCCCGGGACGTTCGTCCACCAGAGGCGCCGCCAGTACTTCCCGGACGCTCTACAGCGGGTTGGTACGGCTTGCGCGGGTCGCCGTAGAAAAGCGAATCTCTGTTGTTGAAGGAGGAGTCTTCTGTCGGTAGGGAGGATATCCCCCCGACGTTGTCATCTTCCATTTCGAAGTAGTTCTCGGAACCCCTGGCTGATTGGTAACTGACGGTAGGGCCGGTCGTTGAAGACGGAACGCTGTCAAGAGCGGCTAGAGCCTGTTTAACAGGGCGAGGCTTGATAAAGTCCACCCGGCGCCCAGACGCTAACCGGACCCGTAGAGCATCGCCATGTGACAGAGCGTGGGCTACTGTATGTTCGAACGTGGATCGAGGATAGTCCTCGCGAGTTTGAAGCACCAGCGGCGTGATCGCGGCGGTTAGTCCCTCTATGTACAGAGTGGTCCTCTCGTACGGTGAGTGGACGTCGCCACATCTCCCCAGGGCGGTTAACATACGAGTAGCATACTCGGTTTCCGTTTCGCTTTGCTTCTGGCGTAAATCCCGTAACGAGGTGAGGGCCCGCTCGATTTCGAGAGTTACATGCACCCCTGAAGCGGTGGTTCGTCGGCTTCCAAACAGAAAGGTGTTTCTGTTTGGGACCGAACGTCGGCATTGGTGCCGTAAGGGACTCCGACTTGGAATCAGGTTCCGAGTCAGAGGAGGACGACGAGGACGAGCTCGAGTGATATGAGGATGAATCCTCGGGTGGCGGGTGTTTCCCCTTTAGTCCCTTGTGGCGGCGATCTTGGCGCTTCGTCCGACCGCGTTTGGACTTGTTTCGTCGTCCCTCTCCGTTGTCGTCCGAACCTCCCCCAGGGTCGGGGTCCCCTCCCGGTACACTCCGAGAAGGTACTTCACCAGCAAGGTGTATAAGTCCGGCCGAGGCACCTTCTCGGGACGCTCCAGCCGTTGTCATCAACGCCGCGTGATTGGCGGAGAACTGTGGTACGGTCGCCATTGAGTGGACCGGAATCCCAGCGGCTTGTAACGCCGGGAGGGAAACGTTTGAAAAGAGCAAGCTCTTGTTCAACGGGGGTAACTCCGCAACGGGAGTGGTGGTAGACACTTCACCCGGTATGGGTGCCGTGGCAACTCCGGCGGTAGTCCGAGGATTTACAGCAGCAGGGGCTGGAGTTTGCGTCTCCGATCCGACCTGGGTAGCCGGTGACGGATCGGGACGGGACGTCTTAAAGATGGAGACTTCCTGCCGGAGGGTATTATGCTCCGCAGTTATAGTAACGATCTCTTGTTTCAGAGGGAGGACGGCCTCGTCGACACTGGCAGATATATCCTTCTGCCAGACGCAAGTCAAAACGCTTTCAAAAGCGGAGCGTCGATCGCGTCCCTGCGCTGACTGAACATCTGCCTGTGCGGCGATCGTTTCTACAACAAAGCTGTTGAGACTTTCTCGCAGCGCCGGCGATTGCGCTGCGAGTTTTTCCGCTACAATAGTGAGCGTAAACCGTTCGGCCTCTCGGAGTGCCTCGCAGCAACTTCGAGTGATCCACGCCGCAGTGGCAGGTGGTACGTCTCGAAGCCGGGTTTCTCGGGCGCTCTCGGAACCGGACACCATGTCTGGTTAACACCTGTGAACGGTGGAGAGAAAACCTTCGAAAATAAAAGAGAAAGGATAAGAGAAAACTTCGCAGACTCCTAGGTCGGGAGACCAAATGTCGTGCACTGAGGCCACGTGTGGCAGCCTCAGGCAGAGCCAGCGTGTTCGGGACGCGGGGGAGTGGGAAACGGGAGACCACCCGGTGATAACCGCCACCGGGGGCCGGGCGCGCGTGCGCGGTAGGTAGACACGGGTAGGAACAGACAAACACAGAGCGAAGCGAGCGTAGTACGGGAGCGGAAAGGCAACGGACGCGCGTAGGGGCGGCAGTATCCTCGGTAGCAGCGCGCGGTAGAAAGAAGTGGGGATTTAAGAGAATAGATGGGCTCGCGTGGTGTCGCACAGGGTGTGCGAGGACCGGCGCGAGGCTACTACCGAGAATCCAGAAACATGACAAAGAACCCAAGGCTTCATGCCTGTTTACTTAGGGTGGAGCGTCGACTATGTAGTCGTCGACGCCGTAATAATAATAGCTTAAAATACGGTAATAATACCGGCGTACCAGCTTATATGCTGTACTGTAAGCAATACCCCTGATACCGGGTTATGATACCCGAGTACACGTGGTGATCGTACACGAATACAAGTGGTGATAATACACGTTTACACGTGGGTGATGAAGCTGTCAGTACTTCGACAGAGCTTACACCGGGCAGTGCCTGAGGGAGAAATACACGTGTACACGGGGGATAAACTCGCGTGTGCTTCGCTATTGAGGGAGGCATGTTAGTGCACTACAGTTGAGGCTGAAATCGTCCGAGACGTAGTCGGCGCAAGACGGCGGTGGCGCGACCGGACGAAGCGGCGCGAGGCAGGGGCACGAGCGGATGAAGTAGTGAGGAGCGGGGACCGCGTAGAGGAAGGCAGTACAGTTCTGTAGTGGAGAGAATGTCGCCGGAGGGGCCAGGGCGGCCACGAGAGGGAGCGGGGCGAGTATATTTACCTGCAGCGGCAGCCCCGTGTGCTGCGTTAGTGAGGGGATCATGTGAGACAATTTTAGAGAAAATTGCATTCTACTGTAGAGGGAGATTTCGTACTGTAGTCCGACATTTTGTATGAATTTTAGAGAAGCGCACGCGGACGGCCTGGGCAATCCCGTCCGGACGCGTGGACGCTTCTAGAAGGAATTGCGAGTAAATAGGAGCGTGGGTGGTGACGGGCGCGGCGGTCGAAGGAGGGGACGACGCGACCTGACCTCACCAACGAGAAAAAACCCTCCCCCTTTTACATAACGACACATAGCTCTGTTGTATCATCTTCAGAGTCATTATTTCATGACATGTTGGGGTGGAGGGGCGGAATCAGGAGTGGAAATACGGTCTGCAAGGACCTTCGAAATAGTTGGAAGAGAAGGAAGATTGTAGTTTTTGAGGTCGATTTCCTCTCGAGGCGATGACCTGGAAGGATATCTCGTCACGTGGCGTGTGTATGGCACTCAGTTGAGCTCTCAATGAGACTGCATTGGCCATTTCAAACCATTGCAAATTCATTTCTGCGGCTATTTGGAGTCCAACAATTACCTTTTTTGTGATAGGTGTATGAAACCACTTTCGGGACCACATGAGAGCCAAGCCTGACGAAGGGATTGCGGTGGTGGGAACTTTACAGCGAGGACAGCGCTAGCCCTAAGCGACTGGCAGTGTCCGCGGCGTCCGCGGCGGTGCGCCGCCGGTCCCAAAATACAAACGGGAATTTCACCGGGTGTTCAAATCAAGGGGAAACTAAAGGGACTAGATATCCGGGAGTTACTCAGGCACTCACGCGACAAGGCCCCGGTGGCTCTTGTGGCCTTTCGCTTCGCCTCGCTCGATCACCTCCGTTCTGCTCCCTCCGTTACGGACGTTCAGGGAAACTGAGCCTCAGCTTCCGCTCGAGTTTAACATTCCTATCACAGTTATGGGCCCAGGGAGTGGTTTGGCTCGTGTTTGCAAGAGCCGTTTGGATCCTCTCTACTTCTATCCGGATGGAGATCTTCGGGACTGGCAGTGGCAAATCGCTCGCTTGAAGGACCTTCTAAAGTCTGCTGCGGAGCGTGGCACAGATCGCGTGTATGCCTCAGTGTACGCCACACTTGGGCGCCAGCTCTATGGGCGTGGCTTACCCAGTACTCAACAGTCAATTGTTGACGAAGTACAGGCAGCAAGAACGATCGATTTTAAATTTAAAAACCTTTCTGTTAACAAAACGATCAAGTGGCAGCCGTTCCAAACATCGTAAATCTCATCGCCATCGATCCAGCGATTTCCATGGTCACAAGGCTGATAAATTCATTTCATAAGGTGTCGACCTGCCGCCGGAAGAGAATGAAGATCTCTCGGTTTTCGTCTCACGGTTCTGAGGACTGATTGTTGAGCATCTCATGCATTCCAACGCCTCCAGGTCCACCCAGATTGGTGAAGTCCTGGCAGTCACTTTGTTGAACAATTCCCACCTCGGAGAAGGGACTCGGAATAAAGCTAAGCTGCAGTTGATCTGTCTGGCCGAAGCTCAGGCGGTCGAAGGGAGTCTCTCAAGGACGAGGTCGTTCTCCATGAAGGATCTCAAAGAATTCAAGTATGTTGTTGAGAGCGCAGGAGAGCTCCAAGATCTGTTGTACTTCCGTACAGACGATGAAAATGTCCAACGGAATGCGCTCCGTAAGTACCCCTCTCAAGCACGAGGGACAGGAAAGAAAATCCAGGACGCATGTCAGAAACTGTGCACCAATCCGCAACAAGATGAAACGCCCAATAACTCTGTAGCTGGTATCATCTTGCCCAAGGCAAAGCCCTGCAGGCTTCAATCAGATGACGCCGTTTCGGTTCTCAGTAACTTGAGCCTCACGTCAACCCAAGGTCCCTCGATGAGCATGAAGGACGTTGAAAGCCTCGTGCAACGCCACGTTAGACAAGCACTTCTAGACGTAGGGCATAAGGCTTCTGGAGCTGGATCCGACAACTTCGCTTTCAATGACGTCGTACGCAATGGAGCTCGTGGACGTAGTCGAAACCCACTCAGAGGAAAGCGTAGGAGCCCCACCAAGAAGTAGGCACCCGCTCCTATAGGACTACCTGTGTGGACTGTGATGAGTAGGGGAATCTCCGTGGTGACCTGCGCTACTCTGTGTCCGCCCATCACGCGAAAAGGCGAAGAACAACAGGAAACGACCGCTACCGGAACACAGGGAACGAGTAGAATTCTCTTGGTTTTTTTCGTCCAGGCTCTCGTCCGGGACGCAGAGACATCTAAGTCTCGTTTCCAGGCGAGGAACCAAGTCCGACGTCTTCTCCTCACGTGAGGACCCCAATCCAATTTTAGCCTTTGGCTGTCCGAGGAGTGTCGGCGGCATCCAAGCCGCGGCTACACTCTGCGTGAAAATGGGAATCAAGCTAACCATTCAACCGCTAGACTGCAAACCATTCTGTCACGGTTATGGAATGGATTGTAGTGAAACCGAGCTTGTTGTTGCCATATAGGATATGCCTGTTACCAACATGTACGGGACAACCATAACAGTTCCTTTCCACCTCTCAAAGGGAATTAGCTTCCTCCTTCTCAACAACGAAGTACTCCACAAGTCCAGATTGCTCGGACCAGAGAACGCCCTTGTCATACCACCCGGAGTGTGCGGTCTTTCACAAAATGAGGTCGTACTTCAGACGTAATACGTCTATACTATAGTAATACGGCTATAATATAGCGAACAAATCTCCCCCGCAGATAAAGACGCCAAGAGAACGTGTAGGGGGGGTCGCGCAATAGTGCCACTTTGAGTAGTGCCTCCCACGCATTAGTGCTATGCAAAACGCCATGGCACGGTTATCATACTTCCTACACGTGTTCATTCACGTGTGGCTTCAGTAGTAGCAGGACTGCAGAGTCGAAGGTGGGACGGCGGAGAGCGGAGTGACGAAACCTCATCCGTTTTGTCTATAAGCGAAACCCCATTGTATCGCTTGCTGAGAAACACATTGAAAACAAGTTTTGAGCCGTTATGGGACCTCCCGTTCAAAAACCACCCTTGCATCTCAATTCCTCTCGAATTTCTCGCACGCGACTCACCCTTAATGAAAAAATTGAGGCCGGTCGCCTACTCCAAATCGGACACTCCCGCCACCACATCATGAAGAAATATTCGGTCTCGCGGCGCACTGTAACAAATAATGCTACAAATCTTGCATCACTGGCGAAGAAAGCAGAAACCGCAAACGTTTCCTTCACAGCAAAGACTGTGAGGGAGGCCCCACTCCCTGTACTGGAATCCAGCATTATGTCCTTCATATCTCTTGCCCGTTCCGCGAAAATGTCCGTCACGCATAATATTATTGGGGCAAAAGCAATGTACTTGCTAGACAAATTATTTCGCTGCACATGTAGTCCAGCACGTAGCGCCCCATCACCTACAGCGGGCATGGGATGTGCTGTTTGACTTTAACAGAGAAGATCTGAGCGGGGCGTCGCAGGGGTAGAGGGTTAGAGCGGGTACGGAGGAGAGAGCGGAAAGGGGGAGGCAGGGACGTTCGCAGCTGTCGCCTGTTGAGAGGTACATTAGAATTCTCCTTCAAAGCCTTACGTCTCTGGTCGCTCGCTTCAAACAGTACACAACTGTATGTAAATGATTGTGTTTTGGTGCTTTCAGTATAGTGCCATTCACGCAATAGTGCCATATGTCGAGGTCTGTTCCGGTATAGCCCTATTGCGTGGGACCCCCTGTACTTGGTCGTAGTACCCTCAAAGACTTCGTCTTTTGAAACGTACTTCAAATCTTTGCGATCCCTCATGTCAAGACATATGGCACATCCTTTCGAAAGAACCAATTTTATGGATGGAAAAGTGGCAAAGAGGTTTGCGCTCATACTTCATGGGACTTCCCACTTGCGTCTTGAAGATATGCTTGAGTTATGCAAAGGGGATCCATTCTTACCTCAGTCTTTCGACAAGCTCTTGCCACGGTTGCATCGAAATGTACTTCTTGCAACAGCACCCGGAGACCCTGCAACTCGAGAAAAGTCTCCTTCGGAAAGCTCCTCACATCTTCTAACGACCTCGTTCAACTTGAATACATGTAAATCAGAGAGATGGGCAATCAGCCCATACTTCACATCGTCGACGTACATACTAGGCTTTCGGTAACGTCTATAATGACTGCAAGAGAGATGGACGAAGGAACCCGTACTTTCGATAACAAGTGGTGTGATGTTCACGGTCCACCAGCTAATATATCATCTGACCCTGAGTTCAATAACTCCGTGTTCAAGAACTTTTGCCGTACGCAGGTGTCAAGTTCCAGCTACTTCCTGCTCGAAGACACAAAAAGCTTGGGGTGGTCGAGAGTAAGAATGCTGTGGTCCAGTTGATAGCCTAAAGGATGACCAAGGACGCACAGTTTTTCATGCAGACACGCAACGTGGAAGTGAAGGAGTCCGACGTACTCTCTCCTGCAACATATGTGAGCAACATACTGGACGGTAGCAAGACAATAGGCAACTTGGAACTCGCTAGGGGCTATACTGCTTCCATCGCTGGACTCCCAAAAAGTGTTTTGTTCCACCAAATAATCGCTGCTCACGAAAAGCAACTTGCCCGTTGGGCCCTCTCGATGCTTGAAAAGGGCCGATCACCCACCACTGTCCTTCCCGCAGACCTTGGATGCGGCGTTCTCGTCTACTACTTCAAGCGCGACGTAAAGTTTGGCAAATGGGAAACCAGATATGTACGTGCAGTCGAGCCGCACATGATTATTATATCAAATAACTCGGAAGACCGTGGTAAGCCAATTCGGGCGGCGTATGAAGATGTGCGCATAGCTCCACCGTCACCCTTGCTGTCGGATCTGAACCAGATTGGTTACGTTTTCCTCGGTCGTATGCCGTCGTCGATACGGATGACACCAAGGTATCGATGAACACTATCATACCGACAACGCCGAGTCCCGCAGTCAAGGTTTGCCAACCGAGGATGCTGTCCCAACAAGCTTTCCATGGGATGAGGGAAACGACGTCCACCTTCCTCAACACGATGAAATTTCTGAGCTAAGAAAAGACGGAGAGGACTCAAGAGTGCTTTCTGAGGAAGACGTCGCAAGGTACTTTGGAGATGAGCCTGCCTTCTTTTCGAATACTAAGAAGTCTCCAAGTTTAGCCAAACTTGAGAGACCCCTGCAGGAAAATGGTACTCCGTCAGGTCCGGCAAGGCAAAAGGGCACTCTTAACAAACCGTTTGACCCATTTCGTCCCGAGAAAGATATCGGTGAAGTGAGAGTCATGCCTCCCCCGGAGCTGCCGTTTGAACTCCAGTCCATGGAGCATAACGTTCTGTGTCGAGTTAAAGGGATCATTAGAGATAAAACCGCTTCGGAATCTCGACTGCAGTTTGTGCCCTGATGGCTGCTTGACAAAAGCTATAGCTGCTGAGAAAACTAGCTACGACGGTGCCTTTGAAGAAGTCAGATTGAGTTCCATCTCTAGAGGTGTCAACATTATTTCATCGCATCATTTCTTCCAAGTGAGAACCGATAGGGAAGAGGACAAACTCCGGCTGATGCGTCGAGTTGTGCCTCACGGCAACCGCGACAGAAATAAGGAGAGTGTCTGGAAAGATTCCGCAACTGCACAATTCCCAGTAATCAGACTGGTGTTGTCCATCGCTGCCGTCTTGAACATGGTCATTGCCACAATTGACATTAAGGGTGCGTACCTGCAAGAAGGTTACCTTTCCCGAGACATCTATGCTCGACCGCCAAAAGGTTGTGTGGTGCAATGCGCCTGGTAGGCAGCGGCAAGGTCGCAGACCCTCACGGCCCGAAAACAAACAAACAAAACAACGAAAGCCGGCGGCGGCGCAATGCCACGGAGTGTTCGGAGCTCCCGTTCTCTTTATGCGGGCTTGCGGCCCGCGGTAGCTCGAATCCCAAAAAGGGGGGGCAAAGGAAGAAAAGCCCGGCCCGGGATTATAGGTGTGGTAGAGACTTGAAAAGGCAAATGCTCGACGAGTGCGGGGGTGTCTAGGCAGACCGAACCCGCTGGGTCGTAAATCCAATGCTCGTGGAGCGCCTTGATACCTTATACCCTTGATAAGGTCTTCGACGGGGACGTCGCAACGTAGCCCGTCGGGAAAGAAGAAAACGTAGCAGCGCTACACCGCTGTATTGCCGGATGGAAAAGTACCAACACCGGATCGGTCGCAACCAGATTCCGATGGAACCAACGCTATCTTATATAGGAGATAAGATCTTCGTCGAAGACGACGTCGCAACAGCCTCCGACGGAACAGACACAATAGCGGCGCTATACTTTCGTACTGCCCGATGGCAAAGTACCAACACCGGATCGGTCGCAACCAGATTCCGATGGAACTAGAACCAACTCTGAGAAAAGCACCACTGGTGCACCAAGATAGAAGCCCGATGGCTAATGACGTCACGTTGTGGATCGCAATCCTACAAGGTGGGACCAACTCGAGATTAAGGGAAAGTAGGATAGGGAAATGAAGGAAAAAGAAAGGGGACCCCCGAGCGCTGAAAGATGCCGTAGGTTTAGGTAAAAGGGAGCGTCTTGGTAGAGACGGACTTCGACCAAGGCGATATTCGACTCTGGCAACTCGGGTTACCTTTACTGACTTGGTGGCCAGTGGGCTAAGGTATATATCGCGCCGCCGGAGCCACTACAGTAGCTCGCGGCGCTAAATCCTAGATCTAATCTAGTGTCAGCCAAATTAATACTGACGAGTTAACTAAATAAAATTAATAATTAAAGTAAAAACTGTGCAAACATTCACACGTGTGTCCCGCAATCCCAGACTACAGTATTCACATTCCAACTTAGTTTCTTTTCCCTTCACCCCCTTGTGCAAACCCTTATTGCAGTACAGGTTGGGCGGCCCGTGGGGTTCTGTGGCGACTTCTCAAGCCCGCCTATGAAATCGTCGAGTCTGGAAGACTCTGGCAGCTGACAATAGAAGTTTGGATGTCTCGGGCAAGGCACTTTACCAATCCCTGGCATGCGATAACTCTTCATGAAGTTCGGCGATGGAGGTAATATTGCTCTTCCAATTTGCAAGGTCGTGGACGATTTCCTGGTAGTCGGTTCACCAAGAGAAGTCAACGACTTCCATGCTGCGCTTGCAAAACGATTTGAAGTTGGCCGGTTCGTCGTTGACCGCCCGCTAATCTTCGATCGCCTCCACATTTCGCAAGGTATTGATGGTACAGTGCACATCGAAATGAAAGAGTACATGGAGAAAATAGAGTTTCCGGCGCTGTCTCCGGAACGTAAAAAGCAGTTCCACGAAAGAGCCACTCCGGAAGAACTCACGGCGTACCCTGGCATGGCAGGATCACTTAACTTCCTTGGTCATGGTGTCCTCCCGCAGGCGTCTTTTGCAGCAAGCTACCTCCAACAAGCTGTAGGGAACCAAAGCGTCTCTGACTTGAATAAAGGCAGGAAGGTTCTTAACGAACTGCGGGGCAAGAATCTCCAGCTGAATTACTGTGCTCCCCGATGCTAGACAGGGACCCATCGTATTTATGCTTCTCCGATGCTAGCCTTGGATCCACTTCATGTAGGCAGACCAGATACCTCTCCGCGATATACCTGCCTGCGGGGGGTGCCGGTGTGTACCACGTCCTTGATTGGCATAGTTGCAAGCAATCCGGCGTGGACTTTTCATCTATTGGAGCTGAGATACTTGCCGCAGCAACATCAACGGACAGTGGATCGCTAATTGCGGGAGCCTCAAGCGAGTGTACGGACCCGACGTCCCACTGCCGTTTATCCTCACGTTTGACTCGCACAGCTTGTATTCAACAGTGACGACGCTTCACGAAGGGACAGAATACCGTCTGCGACCCAGCGTAGCATGAATGTGTGACTCCTTCGAAAACGGAGAGATCGCTATGACGCAGTGCATTGCTGACAAGCTGAACCTTGCCGACTCATTGACGAAGAGAAACTTGGGAACGTTCCGAAAGCTGAGTAAGGCCATGCTGAATGGAGTGCCCGACGCTTGCCTGTTCGACAAGTTGTCGAACATGCTAATTAAACTGGACCCGCTTCGCCTTGAAGGCGAAGCGGGTCCAGTTTAATTAGCATCTACGACTCATCGATTACCATCCTCCTCCTTTTTTGGGAGGAACCAGTGGTGAAGAGCTTCTTCTTTCACGAAACACCTTTTGGCTTACGTTGAAATTCTGTGGATATTTTCCTACCACCACCATGACGTTTGCGCTTCCCAACTGACTGTTTGGTGAGGCGACGAGGCTCCAGAGTGCCGAGTGGGTCGACCATATCACTAAGACAAGCGCTCAAGGTTCCCGGGCCCATGTGTAGTGCAAAACGCTCTGTACAATCATACAAGAGCTGCTTTTTTGGCATCTACAACGAACGACATCATGTCGTCGTTGACCATGACGGTCGATTTCTTCGCCTGAACAGTCCATTCTGCCTATTCTGGACAAGAAGATCACATCAAGTTGGGGACCCAACCACTCTTCTTCGTCGACACGGTTTGGAATGGACACCTTTTCTAGGCAGTAAAAGCCGAACCGTTGTTCGAGCCACGCACCAGCTTGTGCGACACTCACGGCTGACATCGGATAGATATTCGTCATGACTAATGCAGCCACTTCTCCAGTGAGCCAGTATAGGCCATTGCCGATCGCCGCTCGGAGACATTTTCCGCGTGGAGAGAATAAAAAGCTTCGGAAGTTCGTACAGCGGTGGACCGTTGCAACCAAATCTCTGCGAGCAGCGGGGCATCGAGTCTGAAAAAGTGATCTATCCGGCGTGTGCATGCCTTGTGCAAATTGTCCAAATATCTCGCCTCGGCGTGAGGATCTAAAACAATCTCCACTTGCAGGCTGCTCCTGTTTTCCATTGTCTCCAAGTCGGACTCAATCTCGCTGCTCAACTCGAACATCTGCTGCAACTTGGAGCAGTACCTTGAAGCTACCCGCGGCCCTGTGCGACTTTATAGTGTAGAATTCGATAGGCCAGAACGAGCGATGTCGCCCCGGTCGTTTGCTGAGGCAAGGAAACACCGCTTGCCAAACTTTACGTCCTTCCCGGACGAAACTACACTACGCCGGATAGTGTAGTACGTTTGGTCAGCCGCGCGGTCCATCAGCCGAGAACCCCAAATGCTCAAGAATCCGAGTTCCTCGAGCATTCATTTGGCCAAAACGCGACCGCGGCGCAACAACAGCCAATCCAAGAGCTCGCCGCAAACTTATCGGGGCAATCGCACATTCTTCATCAGTGCCACTTTTCTCACCGACACAACTCGGAAGCCACCGTGTAACTAAACGCAGAATAGACCATCCATCTCCATTCCAGAAAGCAGTGCGCGCTTAGCTTCCATGGAGCCGGACTGCGCGTCTGTCATCGTAGAGCATCATGCTCACCCCTCCGTACCGTGGCCCGCGGGCGCTTTTATCGGTTTTGGTCAGGGCAGGCGCGAAGAGGAGGATGAAAAGACGAAGCACTCGACGCCGAGACGAAAGGCGGAGCGTGCGGCAGCTGAAATGGAAGAGATCCCAGTAGGGGAGACTGAGAAAGTGATGCTTGGCGTGTTGGTGTGGCGGCGCGGCGGGGAAGATGGTGACCACAAAGCTTCACACAGATCGCGGGGCGCGCGACGAGCTCAAGGAGTGGAGTGGGAAATGCCGCGCGATTTGAGAAGCGGGAATGCGCAGCAGCGCGAAATGGCAGACCGATCGCAGGTTGGTAGAGAATCCGGTGTAGGGGAGGCGCTCCAATGGAAAGGAAGAAGTGGATAACTTCGTCTCGGAGTACACAGTGCATAAGGCGAACCGCTGACTGGGGTCTGCCAGGGAGTCGGGCCGGGTTCCCAGTGGATACACTCCGTCGCCGGCGTGCGCGTCGAGTCGGCCGCTGCCGGCCGCCGTCGGACGTGGCTCGACGAGGGGTGTGTCGTGGGCACTGTACAGAGAGGACAGCGCTAACCCTAAGAGACTGGCAGTGTCCGCGGCGTGTGCGGGGGTGCTCCGCCGGGCCCAAAATACAAACGGAAATTTCACCGGGTGTTTAAATCAAGGGGAAACTAAAGGGACTACAAATCCGGGGGTTATTCACGCACTCACGAGACAAGACCGGTGTTGGCTTTTGAGGCCTTTCGCTTCCCCTCGCTCGATCACCTCTGTTCGGCTCCCTCCGCTACGCACGGTCAGGGAAACTGAGCCTCAGCTTCCGCTCGAATCTAACATTCCTACAGTACGACCCCTCAATAGTTCGCCCCCGTGCCACGACCCAGAAATACGAAGTAATGACAGAACGAACTGTTAAGATCGCACTGCTGCCACATGTACTTTATTGCTCAAAATGCTCGGAAATGGGCGTCTGCCGTGTTCTCTTCCTCGTCTGCTCTCGGTAGCCCTCGAAAACTGCTCGCTTTGCTCGGCGAAGCCCTTCGCAGGCCGTATCGACACCTCACCTTTCTGCTAAAGACCCCACCCCCAAAACAACTGCGCAAAATCAGCAAGCGGTGGTAGTTTCTCTGCAACAACTGGCATTTCATCCGCAGAGTGTTCCTGGATTTCAAGATTCCTCTGCGTGTTTGGGCTCCCCCTTAAACACTCCTCGACCACATCAACGATTCATTGACCAACGCCTCTCGTACACTATCCTCCTCTTCAATCGTAACCCATCTATACAGATCACCTGCATCAATAAAATCCGCACCGAATGCGACATCTTCTCCAGTGTAAAGTCTTATCTTTGAAAACATTATCGCGATAGCCGAGATATCTTCTTTCTCAATAAACGCTTTCCCTCTTCACTTTTCCGTGAATACCGATCAGTTTCCTATTGGGGCCTCGTGCCAAAATGTCTGCCTTAATCCAACAGCGGGCGAGTGTTCTCTCAGAAACGTCTCCCCAAGCTTCCAAAATTAAATCAAAGGGCTCCTTTGCGAAGAGCATCCACCGCAGTGTTCCGCCACAGTGTTACACTGTGGCAGATATGCGCTCGAGTAATCGTGACTTATATTTAAGTTTCAAGGCTGCAATTACCCCCATGTCCATTGGTTGGAAAACAGAGGGACAGTTCGGTGGAAGTGTAAAAATTGAAACTTGCCCTTGCATGTATCGAAAGTCCGCCCCATGCGTTCCACAGTTGTCTATCACGAGTGCCACGTTCTGCGAGGGGTTTTCGTGAATAAAGTGCAAAAAGACAAAAACAAAGCCATTTAAGAAACGTGACAGAGTCCATACACGCGTTCTTCTGGCTGAAGTACTGAACGGCACAGCAACATTTCCTGAAACATCCGGGATTTTGAGCGGTACCAATAATGCTTATCGGCACTTTCAATGTACCTGTCGCATTTATACAAACATGGAGGGACAAAGTGCTTTGTTCATATTATTCGTCTCTCTGTGTTTATGCCTGTCCTAATATGATACAACGTAGGTTTTCTTCGGAAAAAGCTTAAAAAACCAGCCTGTCTCATCCATACTGAAGATGAATTCTTCGTCAAAATCTGCTAGATGTTCTCGAAGACGACATATCCCAGCCAATAAATCCCTAAATGAAACGCTTCCGCCCTCGCCGTTTAGTGTCACAGAACGCAGTGCATGCATCCGTGTAAAAAATGTACCCAGGCTGGAGAGGCGGAGAAAGCTTGCAGGCGATTTATTTCGGCATGCGTATGGTCCTTTTTCAGAAGGATGTATCTAATTTGCAGGGCGCAACAGCGAAGGGCCGAGCCTCAGAGGGGTAGCTTTGCACTGCGAGCATTTTGCACCAATTCGTACAGTGCCACATTGATGTCGGGAAATTTGGGGACTTTGAGTGTCTTGAACTGTGCGTTGGGAGTTCCCTCTTGCACAGCAGGGAGAAGTTTGACAGAATTCTTTCGGATCTTTTGAATTGGTCATGGATTACAGGCGAATCGAGAGGCTGTATCTCTCACGGTGGATCCATTAGATAACTGGTGGATAATATCTGCTTTTTCTGAGAGTGTCAATTTTTTGTGTATGCTTTTGATCGTGGGTGCGGAGCTTGACGCCATTGCCCTCCTTGTTGGCGCTTGTGGGGGGGGGGCAGAGATGTAGAAGGGATGATGGTCACGCTCTCGGTCGCAGTGGGAGAAGGACTGCCAACAGGATTAGGAAGAACAGGGGCGGTCGGTCTATATATATACACGTGTACACGTCTGAGAAGGCGTGAAATTGTCGGAAGAGCGAACTATTGACGAAGCGAACTGTTTAAGTGCGAACTATTGAGGACCCCCTGCATCACAATAGCAGTACAGCGCAGTAGTCGTTGTTCACCGATTACTTATTAGTATCTACTAAACTTTGAACACCAAGTTTGGGAAAGATAGGAAAGATCTGAGGACCGATTGTTTGGTTGAGCTTTCTTGTAATCACAGTATGCCATCAGTTGTAGTTCCACCTTCCCTAAGTCCTCAACAACCGTGACCAGTTCTCGTCGTCTCTCCATGCTCTCGTACTCTGTCCAGAGTTCTAGGTAGAAGTAGGGATCCCCACTTTCACCATCACACGCAATCATGAAATAACACGCGTCTACCAACGGTACTGACACAGAAGTACACGCAAAATCGATAAACCTGAAATTTCCAATCCCATCCGGAATAACATTGACAGCGTTGAGGTCACCATGCACAAGTGTCAAGGGAACTTTGTACTCCGACAGTTTTTCCCAGAGTTGGTTAACGTACTTCATCACTTCTTTTTTGTATCCCTCTTTCCCGTACTCGATTCTTTCCTCTTCCGTCATCCCTTCCCACTGGGCTTCTATATATTCTGGATCATTCAGCATCTCATGCACGCTCTGTTCGTATCCGAGTCCGTCATATACCGGGATACCCAACCCTCCCAGCTTGTCAATATTCGGAATTGACTTTTTCTGAATCTCAAGCCATGCGCAAAGAATCCTCTTCACCAGCTCCGGATTCGTTTCCCAAAGGCATTCGTGCCACTCGAGGGCAGTTCCGTAATCACTCATTAGCATCCACTGTCTCACGTTATCAACAGTAAGAGGCTTTGAGAAGGTCTCTGGCATCGTTTCGGCTAACGCACAAGACACAGTAACCTCCTTGTTGAAACTATGTGGCAGAAAGGCTTTCATGTAGAACTTCGCTCCGGACCTTGCCCTTGCGCATATAATGTAACTACTACGTCCGTTCCGCTTCTGCTTTAACGACTCAACATCATGACCAAGGTCTTCGAGCTTCTTGTTCATCCAGCTCTTCGCCATGTCAAACCATCCCGGACACGAGTACGGAAACAAACGGTCGCCATTGACATTTAGACCAAATTCCTTGAATTCTTTTAGATAGCGAACGACTGCGTTGCTCGACGGACTCACTGACACCGTGTCGGCGACCGATTGAGGTAACCAGTTATGCTTTTCAGGAGAACGAAGAAGGGATGTGGAGTCAACATCGAAGATCACTAGTGTTAGAGTGAACACGGAGTCAATCTCAGCGCCTTCGATCCGCAAATATATCAACCCAAACTCGGCCATGATACTCCTCTTCAGGCATTCGCACATCGCGTCAACATCTTCGCCAACGTGTTCCGAAGTGATCATAGGAAGGTGGTTATCTGTCTGAATAAGGATCTTGTTTCTCTCGGAGGCGCAGATGACAACATGAAAACGGCCGCTCATTGTGATCTGGAACTCAGCGATACGCCGCTTGTTTGATAGAGGGACAACTACGATCGAACCAACGAACTGAGCTTGCGTGGACGCGGCGTTTGCAGGGGAGTATTGCTTGCAGTCTGCAACTTTCTGATCACCTCCGGCGAGCCCGGTATACTCAACCGGATAATTCAGGTTCGCACCAACGAAAAAGAGCGGAAAATTAAACTGGGCAACTCCTCTTCTCCGAAACGCTTCAAGTATTCTCAATTTGAGAAGAATACAGTACAGTAGTTTCCAAATTTTATGACATGTTCCGGAAAACATGCTCCGAAAGAAACCTCCCAGAGGCCGATTCGTAAGGATCCTCGTTCGAAGCCAGAGTTTTCGAGCTGCCTCGTTCAGAGTCCGAACTTTGGATGCAGTGGTGTCGACATCGTCATTGTCTCTGTCTTTGCCTGGCTCGTATTATTGATATCAATGCTACCCTTGGTATTTCAACAACTTCACATAAACTGGAGTGCCCAATGCAGCTTGAAGCAGAAGTGCCACAAGAAGTGCATTGCTGGCAGGAGGTAATAGGCTGCTCACCCCCCTAGAGTGGTCTCCGCAACACAGCTGACCCCCGGTTCTAGTTTGCGGTCACATCGCAAACATTCTTTTTCTTGAGTGCCAGCAGTGCTGCCAGCATCGCATCCCTCTGAGGCTTTATATTGAAAATTTCAAGAAAAGTTCTGTAAGACAAAAAGAGTACAGAGCTCAAACTCCGTTGTGAGGGCTCTACGTTTCGCCGTCGCCAACATTTTAAGGTACAGTACCCGGCACGTTGCCGGGACGGGGTCGGATCGGATCTGGATGATAGGTACTTCCGACAATTGTGGGTTTTGGCAAACACCGTTCGGTAGTTTTTCGGTAGAAATTTCGGTAAGAATTTAGGGTTATGGTGTGCTACCCAAAAACACTTGATCGAACTACGGCAGAATGCTCTCCGTACCGAAGTGATATTTCGTTACGGTGTGGCGCCGCGCCAAACCGTACTGAGACAACGTTCGACTGCCATATGCAGTATGAGCTCAAATCCGAGCAGCAAAACCCCCACAACCCCACTTTCCCCCGAAATAGACACGAATCGTCATCCCCTTTCCCTTCAAGCCCCCTCTGGTGCTATATTTTTAGCACTTGACGCCGATGATTCCCCATCGCCTCTTGCCACCCAGGCGTTGTCACAGCCACCCCCAGAACAAGAGCCACTTGCTACATCGACTCAACAGCGCCCCTCGCGCCCCTCGAACCGACGTAAATTTACCAAGGAGTACGATTTGGCTCTTCTAAAGGAGATCGAAGCCCACGCAGCGTACCGGCCCCATCACAGAGAGACGGCATTGAAGTTTACAGCGGTGGCCAATAGCCTGAATATCTCCGGTGCGGTGCCGTGGAGGACGGATAACAAACACTGCAACGATAGGTTTAAGCTGCTTCTGGGACAGTGGAAGCGCGACGATAGGAGACGCTCTTTGCCCTCTGGTGGTGGGGAGGAACGGCGAGTCGGAGCAGCTCTGTCAAGACCTATCTACAGAAGAGGATGACTACAAGTCAGAGAAGGAATATCTCAAGCGGGAAGCACAAGATAAAGAGGACGATTTGCTCGTTGCCGGGGATGCTATTAGAACGATGGCGATGCAGCGCAGTAGTCTCCGTAATGGCAACGCGAGTGTAAATGACGAACACTAAAGCGGCTCACGGCATGAACCGCGAAGCAAAAAGCGCCGCATAAACCATGCTCGAATGAACGAGGGGGTTTCCAGTGCTATGGCATCACTTGACTCGGCGGAGAAAAGCCGTGTGCAGCTTGCCCAGAAACAAGACGAGAGAGACACAAAGCGTCTTGAGATAGAGCAGTGCAGACTTGAGTCAGAAAAGTCTGCTGCCGAAACGAGAGACAAATTGGAACTTCGTCGTATAGAAATTGGAGAGCGGCGCTTTTCAGAGGACATAAGACGGGCAGAGGAGAGTAGCAAAGAACGGCAAATGAACCTTGAGGTTCAACGGAGCATGCTAGAACTAATAAGAGTGTTACAGACAAAGAAGTAAAATTGTCACAGCATGTGATTGCAAAATCACTTTACACGTTACGCAATTTGGACATATTCCTCCAGTATCGGCGCCTGGCACTTAAAGAACATAGCACTTTCGGAGCCGTACAAACACGCTCTAAAGTTCCATAGAAGTGCTGCAGAGTAGTATAAGAGGCCAACTGGAGTCTTCTTCAATTGCAGCTTACGGGGCATATCCACATGCGTGAAATATTTCTTTATGTCCGTGAAAGCCCATTGGACAGCAACACGGCAGGAGGACATGTGCTTGTTAAATTTCAATTGCTCTTGCCAGAGCTGAGATGCTTTAAAGCCGAATTGCAAGTACGGTCTCAGAACGTATGCTGGGTCACCGTATATATTAAACTGCTTGTTAGATACGAAGAGGCTTTTTTCAAGTTCCTCGGCCACATTGGAGCACCTAAAGAGTGTCATATCGTGTCTGCGTCCCTCCACAGGCCCACTAAGATGAAATATCAGTCCGTCGAAAAGGCTGATAGCCTGAAACTTTAGATTGTTGCGTCGCTTATGCCCGTTATAAGTTGCACGTTGTGCTGTTCCGCGGGGGCTCGAAATATATATATTAGTCCCATCTATGAATCCAATGCAACTTTCAAGCGGTGCTCCTGCCTTATGGATACTGTAGCATAAGCGCGGATCAGAATTAGATTTAGAATTAGATCGCGCGCGGCCGATCACACGTGTACTATCAGCGTGCGCGATCACACGTGTATTGACAGCGCGCGCGATCACACGTGTATTGACCGCGCGCGCGGTCACACGTATTGACCGCGCTACAGTAGCTGAGCATGGTAGCTCAGCACTGTAACGCGCTACAGTACAGTACGGACTGTACTGTAGCCCTGTATGATAGACGCGACGACTTGTATATTAAAACTACGGTTAGCCGACGGCGGCGGGGAGAAGGCAAGCATCGGCTTGGCCAGACCCTCACAGTCCGCTAACCCGGAACGTTTACTCTAACTCGGGGACGCTCTCTCTGTTCGCGTTTTAGAGTAGAAGGACACGGGTAGCGGACGCGTACGTGCGCGTGCGAGCTAGGATCCGCCTCCGCCCGTCGGTACTGGAACGTCACCCAGTACCGCGCGGGGGCGTCGAGGCGTCGATCCGCTCTACCGCATACACTAACGCGTTTGCGACCCGACCCGCTCTACCACCGCTACCGGCCCGTGTCATTCCTCACGCGTTGCTTACTGGTCCTTTCTGCTCTTCTCGCGTTCTACAGGGTCTCTTACGCGGACTGTTTATACACCCCTGCCGTTGGGGTGTTTATGCTACAGATACAGTCCGAGTATGTGGCAGCGCTGCTCTGAATAAATCCGTCTTGATAGTTCTGAACCAAACTCCCAAACGTCTTGAAAAGGAACTCCATACCCTCGTAGAATATTTCGTCTAGCTGGGGGCTCATCATTCTGAACTCATGCTCTAAGTCTCACCAACGACCCGGCGTTCCTAGACGTCTGCAGATAATGCAGAACGAAAGAACTACGTCCGTGCGATATCGCCTTCGTTTAGTTGCATTCATGTCCTCAGGCCATCCCATCAGGGATGTTATGCGATATATGTCTGCCTTGGCGAAATCAAATCGTTTAAGGCATTCGCAGTCGTCTAGTTCGTCTAAACAAAATGATTTGTTCCTTATCGACAGCCTGCGTTCAACTGCCAGGGCGTCTTCCACTGCAGCATGGTGTGCAATCTGAAGAAAGTAAGAAGTTAGTCTATTGCTGGTGTTGGCCGCGCGACACCTTAAGATGCAAATTAGAGCCGTTGTTGCGGTCTGACAGCGTTTGCCAGTAGATGCGTCTCTGATTCTCATGTCTCTCCCTGCCAGGGCCAGTGGCAGGGGAGACGAACATGGCTACACGATAAACTCTGCATCGGGCTGCATCTGGCACGGTGACACAGCAGTACCGTTAGGTAGCGACCGTACGGTTTGCCAAAACATGATTGACATTTCCAATTTCCGTACGGTACGAGCTTATCATAAGTACCGAAATATCTACGGTACGGTACTTGCCAAAACCGTCAAATGTCGCCGCCCGCTGTTGCATACAGCAACAGGAATTTGTCAGCACAGGAAAGACGCCAGGGCTGTCGGAAAAGTCACTTTCTAGAAGTCTTCACTAGCCAAACTTTGCGGGAACCGCTTTCTCTCTACGGCTGACGTTCTCTCTCCAGTGAAGTCCTTTGCTCTTGTATGATGAGTCGCTTTGAAAACTTGCGAAAGAAAAGCGTTTCAGAAAGACAACGGGACAAACACACATCTGTGCTACTAGCGGCTGTAGCCGCTTTAATTCTAGAGGAGGATTCTGTCAATCTGGTGTTTGCAAAATTGCAACTCGAGCGAATTTCAAATGCCCACCGAGTTGCGCCACAGCAGGTGAACGCTTAAAGGCAAAGGACACATATAAGTTTCGAAGAGAGTACTGCATTATATAGCAATGAAGAATTCGAGCGTGCATTTCGAATGAGCAGGCATTCTTTTTATGTTGTACTGGAGACGTTGGGTGATGACCTAAGGAGACGAAAGGCACGAAACACTGTGAAACCCGCCGCAAGATTGGGCAAAACACTGTGCTTTCTTGCCGGTGGCAGCTACCTAGATGAGATGCAGCACTATGCCCTTGGCAAAACCACAGTGTACGCAATTTTCAAAGAGACAAGGGTTTCTCTGCTTCGCAGATTATCATTCCCAGATGTTCTCGGGTGCCAGGATCAACTGCGGCGGCTTGCCGAAGAGTTTAAAGTTTCTCGAAGGAGCGTGAATCCTTTGACGGGATGCATAGGGGCTTTGGATGGGATATGTGTGAAGGTCAAGCAGCCGGAGACTCGCCACGGTCCAGCAGGATTTTATTGTAGAAAGGGATACTATTCTGTACCAGTTCAGGCGCTCGTGGATGCCGGCTATAGATTTGTCCTTGCATCCGCAAAGTGTAAGGGGTCATCACATGACTCTCTGGCGCATTCAGTGTCGTTCTTAGGCGGATATCTCGCCGCAGGTTTGCTACAAAATGAGTTTTGGGTAGCAGGGAACGAAGCGTATGCTTGTGATGAAAGCCTATTAACTCATTATCCTGCCTCTCTACTCTAGGGCCACCCATACCGCGACGCTTACAATTTCTTTCAATTCTCCCTGCGTATGCACGTCGAACAGGCTTTTGGATATCTGGTTAACAAATGGAGAATTTTACGGCAGATGGAATTTTCATTAGAAGTCAGCATCGAAATAATTATTGCCACCATGAAGCTGCATAACTTCTGCATTAACGTAAACGGTTGGCAACACCGTATTAATTTGTACAGTTCCGATTCTCTTGCAACGTTGAGGGAAGACAGTGATGACTGGTGTCGTATCGCCAAAGAGGACAACTGGCAGATAGTGAAAATGCTCCGCGAATCGTCATAGGCGGACTTCGCGCGAGGTGCTTCTAAACGAAGGGAGAAGATGGTAGCGCTTCTGGAGGGCCGTGGCATCCTTCGACCTTAACATGCAGGTAGGAAGGTAACTGGTACTAGGAAAAAGGTAGTCGTCCGCATTGGGTGGGGTGGTAGTGGAAAAACAAATCGTTTGGCATGTTGTAAGTTCAACATGTCATGATAGTAATATTTATTGAGCATTCTTTCTGCTTTCTTGCTTTCATGGCACGCCCGAGGTAACGCGGTGTTTTATCCAGCGGGGCGCGTGCGTGCGCACCCGCCCGGAAGAGCAGGCGGCGCGGACAAAGGAAGGCGCGCGCCGCGCAACGGACGAAGCGCAATCTCGCCGCAAGATCTTTCTCGGGAGCGCATCTCGCTGGGCTAGGGGGACTGTTCCCCACGGCGGGCTTCCTCACGTACGTTGTCATGGGCGCGTTGGCGGGGGCCGTCGCCGCCATGGTCACCACGCCCGCCGACGTGCTGGTCATCAAGCCAGTATATACATGATAATAGGGTATATGCATCTTTCGAATGCAAAAAAGATCGCGCCCGAGAAGGGGTGCCTATTTTGTACGCGGAAGTGAGACCGCAGTTTACCGGCGGTTACATGCGTCGCGCGGGGGCGGGGGAGCATTCGCGGCGGGGGAACGCGCTGGGGCGAGATGCACGAAAGCTCTGTCGGGGGGTGCGCGCGCTTCGCACGCTGTCGCGAGATGCGGTATACGCGGCGCGAGTTGCTCGCGCCCGCTCCCGACCGCGCCAGCTGTGGGCGTTCCGCGCGGCTCTGGGACACGGTGCTTCGTTGTGCGCGATCGTGCTGACGCGACGGCAGTGGTGCGGACGCGCATGGGGTGGCGAGCGCGGTGCGTGGCCACGCAATCTCGCCGCAAGATATTTTATCACGGGGGCAAAAAGGGTTTCCACCCCTACGGCGCGCAGTACCTCCGAGCGCACAGCGAGCGGACGCCGAGAGATTCGGTCAGAAGATGCTTTCCAACGGGCACGCGCGCGATGCGATGCAAGTTGTGAGTTATCACACAAATAAATTATATGTCGCTCACTAGAAGACACTGTGCGCTTCTCGCTTGGCCGCGTGGCCTCCGCCGCGCTACCTTTTGATGACGGCCATCGGCCGCAGCTTCAGGCACTTTCGCGAAATCCCGGCTTGGTCGCATATGTCCACTACCGCGGATACGTCCTTGTAACTATGCAAGCACGACACAAAAAAGAACAAGACAGAGCAAGAAAACAAGCACACTGGGTTAGCAAAAGAAAACCGCTGCGACTCTCCTTTCTCACAACACGAAAGAAAAAAGCTTGACGCCTTCCTGTCACCTACCTCTGGCGCCTCCTCAGTGATCAGCTTTGGCGACGCGACGCGAATCGCAATCCGCTTTCCCTCCAAGTTGTTCAACACCTCTTCATAGTTAAGCTGCCGCCGGCAAGCAGACCGGCTCTGCGCCTGCCCCGCCCCATGACACGTCGACCCAAATGTCTCTCTCATCCCATTTTCGGTCCCAAGCAACACATAGCTGCACGTCCCCATCGTCCCTCCGATCAGCACGGGCTACCCCATCATCTGGTAGTCGTACGGCACTAGCCGATGATGCGGCGGAAAAGCCCGCGTCGGCCGCTTACGATGCACCAACAACTTTCTCACCTTCCCATATACATTGATCGTTTCTACTTTGGCAATGTTGTGGCTCACGTCGTAGATCACGTGTATGTTCTGCTCTGCCGGCGACTTTCTAAATAACTTTGCAAACGCCTGTCCCGCTAAGAACGTCATCAAGCTCCGGTTGACCCAGGCCAAATTCGCTGCGGCTGCCATTTCGGCAAAATGATTGCTCTCGATCCTCGCACACGCGAGCTGCCTATCATTCACCTCGATCCCATCCCTCGCCATCGCCTTTTCCATATGCTGCAACGCATCCGTAGCCACCTGATGTGCCAAGCCCCTGCTCCCCGAATGGATCATGGCCACGACTTGTCCCACAGTTGTGACGCCCATCGCCGCAGCCACCGTTTCATCAAAGATCTCATCCACAATCTGTATCTCAGCGTAATGATTGCCGGCGCCTATCGTGCCCAGCTGGCTCAAGCTGCGCTTTTTCGCTCATGCAGACACTTCGCACGGGTCTCCTGGAGCATGCGGCCATTCTCCTCGCAGTACTGCCTGTCCTCGGGCCAGACATAGCCCTCACGCAGGGACTAATCTACACCGAGCTCCAGGGCGGCCTCGAGCGACTGGATGGTCGTCGAGATGATGCCTTTTGAACCGACGCCGACAGGAATGTGGTCGAATAGCGTCTGGGCGAGCACATTCTTGAATAGATAGACATCCTGCTCCATGAGATTAGTGCGCAGCCGACGGACGGCGTAGTTTATGTCAATACTCTCATCACCCGCCGAGACAACGGCCTGCGGGTGGTCCATATGGAAGACCGCGACGTTCCTGATGGTAAAACCGTAGCCTGAATGGACGTCGGGCATGGCGATGGAGCGTGCGACGATTCCTGGGAGTGAGGAGACGTTTGCGATTTGCTTGACGGCGGGCAGAAAGCCGCCCGAGAGAGACGGGGTTTCGGCGGCGCGCTCAAGCTCGGCCTTGACCAGCGGTGGGAGAACTTCGTTCACGTAAAGGTGCCCGGGGCAAGCATGTTGGGGACGAAGCCGATGTAGATATCTTCAAGGCATGGAGCGACAAGACGAAGGTAGGACAACTCTTCCTCGTAGGTGCGACGGCGCGGCTTCGGGGTAGGCTCTTAGACCTCCATGGCTTGATGGAGGGGTGGGTTGGTTCACTACATGCAGGTGATTTTCGGATTGGTACCTGTAGTGGCTGCTCTACGTATGGAATTCCAACCCATTGCTCGTTTAAAATAACCTCCGGTCCTGTCTCTGTCCTCCGCTCGTCAATTGTTCGTCCTCTTCTTCGTTGCTCGTCGTCTTCGCGTACGCGGGCGGTGGCGGTGGCGGCGAGGCGGCGTGGGGCGGGGTCGTGAAGAGGCTGCCTGTGTTCCAGTCCGGCGAGGCGATGGCCAAGACGGGGTTCGGCTTCGTGTTGTGGAGCAGCTGGACGTTCCATATGTCACTATTCATCGCTTCGCAAGTTGTTGAACTTCGCAACAGCCTCCGATAGCCCCTTTTCGCAGATTGAAATAATGCCCTCGCCAGCCCCTGCGTCTTTCACCCTTTTCAACCCCATTGTGCGCTTCTCGATGACGTCATACCAGTCCTATTTTTCAAGTTCGTCGGAAAGCGGTGTAGGCTTCCTACCTACGTTCGTGGTGCTCTGTGCATTTGTCAGAATATCCTTCACCTCGCCCCAGCGATCCTTACTCTCCATTCTCATTTCCTTATTCCCCAGCCTCTTCATATGACGCACTTCGCCTTCTCTTGCCAAATGATGAACTACGCGTCAATGCAAAACTCATACCCCCCTCTTCCATACCAACCTCAAATGTTTTTAAACTTACACCTAACAAGAACTGGTCTGGTTCCTTAGTGTCCAATCGGCATACCACAAAAAATATCCAAACTCGCTTCATATCTATTGTCGCAACGTTCCCTTCCTTGTCATGCGGACCTAAAAAATATAGAAGTTATACGGATCGTTGTTTCCCGAATTACTGTAATCCTCAAAACGTTTTGTAAACATAGATCGTGTCCTTTGATAGAGATTCTTCAACCCTTCAGCAGATCTCTCGCAAAGGGGGGGCTCCGAGGAACATACCCCGGCACGGACGTGGAGAATTCCTGCTCATATGAAATAAAATGATCATTAAAGCGCCTCGCAATAATCCGCCAGAGGTCATCCCGAGTAAAATTTGTGCGAAAGTTGTCTAGCGTGAGCGCGTTGTTAAATTCCAGTAATGCTTTCCTCGAAGGAGTATCATCACGCAGAGTTACACATAGCCTAGCAAATTCAGAAATTGAGAATAATGGCACTACGTTTGCGGGGATGCTTGAAGGATTTTTTTGGAGAGCAAGCTCTCCATTGTCGCCCAAACCTCGATCTCCACACTTCCTTAGGGTCTGTACAATTATTTGGACTGCAGGTGGTTTGTCGAAATCGCATACATTCTGGTCAAATTTTTTTATGAACTCCTTCAAACTGCTGCATTTTGTATTCCCATCACACGTTCTTTCAAATGAAACTCCCTCCCTCTCCCTCTGCAGCACCAAAAGGAAGTTTCGGTACACCAGTTCCATCTTGTTTCCTGATGCACGACGTTTCCATTCCTTTCCAATTTCCCCGTTTGTCCGCTTTGTTTTCCTTGCGAAGAATGTGAAAAGCTTATTCTCCATGGGGACGTCATGGTCGTCGTGCACATTTTCGAAAAGTGCTCTCGGCGGCAGTTGAGCGTCAACGACGCCACCTTCCACAGCGGCTTCTGTTCTCCTGACACTAGTTGCAAATGATTTTGGCGAAGTCCTTGTGCCCACAACAACGGCCGATAGCCCAAAAACGGACGCAGGAGCGCACGGAGCGTTGCATTGCGTTGGCGTTGTTAGCAACGATTTCTCAGCTGCAAGCCGACCGGGGGGAACGCCTTGGCAATCCTTCCATTTTCATGCGATCGCGACAGCTACAAGCACTACCAATACAGAACCGGCAGAGGCGGGAGGTTTGGCACAAATAAGAATGAAAAAAGAGGAAAGAGATGTGTGGAAGTGAGACAAAAGGAAGATTCGCTCCCTGCAGTAGATGCTTCCAAAACCCATTCGCTAATGTTTCCTGCCCAGAGTCGATGGTTGCCACTTGCGGCACTCCTCACGCTACAAGTGGTCCAGAGCAACCACATCTCCCTTCTGATTCTTGCTTGGATGTCAAAAAAGGAGCCAAGCAAATGCCCGCACTTGTGTGTCTCGTGCACTTCTTACAGTGCTGATATAAAGTGTAATGTTAAAGATTAACATCGAACTATCCAATGAATAGGCTGCAGGTCACTCAATGATATTGTGAAGGCGAGTGATCAAGATTTCTCTTGAGTTAGAGCAACTCTACGGCCAATCTATTCTCTAATCTAATTTGGGTTTTCAGGATAGAGTCAAATTTGCATCTCTACCGCGCACAATTTAATCTATCCTGAAATCTAACAAATAGATTACAACTCGTTCAGGGTCTAACCGACCCCCTATTAGAGCCTGAAAGAGTTCTAATCTATCCGATAGAACTCACACGAAACGTGATATCATTGGGCATCACGATACCAACACCCGCCTTTTCCCAATACAGTATGTCCAAAACGTCCATGCCAATGCTGTAGACGGCAAAACAGTCTCTCCGCGATCCATTCTCGGCATCTCTCTCATCACCCTCTCTCCATCAACACTGAAAATGGGTCGCGGGAAGGGATGGGACTCGAATGAGAACGAGGCCCTTGCACGCGCTTGGGTGGTATCATCCGAAGACCCCATAGTTGGAGTCAACTAAACGAACAAGATCTTTATGGACACGCTCATGCGGCGCTTCATCGAAAGAGGGCCGAGGAAGGAAGAGGTTCCCCCGGGGCGCTTTGGAAATCGAACGGCTGCGAGCATCAAACAGCACTTTTCGGACAAGTCCGCTGACGTCCAAAAGTTTCGCGTCTCTCTAATGCGCGTCCGTGCATCGAACCCAACGGGGGTAGGAGAAGAATGCGTTCTGTCTATGGCTGTTGCCATACACCTGGGTCGAACTTATGTCATCGAATATGACTACAAGGACCTTAATAAGGAAACCTGGATGTACTACCGGGCATGGTTGGTACTCCGCAACCATCCCAAATGGGCTCCTGTAGACGCTGACACACATGCCTCATCTGATCCCGTCATGGCAGCCGTCGAGGAACCAGTTATTTCCTCCTCTGATGTGGAGGGCCTGAGACCTGTGGATACTACCCCGCATAAGCGAACACAGAAGTTCGGCTTCGGATCACGTGCCGCAAAAATGGCGAAGCAGGAAAAACTAAGGACACAGGCGGTGTTTTCCCTAGCACAGTCCGCGAAGCGCAAAAACGAGTCACTAGAGGAACGAAATGCAATTGCCGTATTCTCTAGGCCAGAGGCGGAAGGACTTTCAGAGACCACCGAATTCTTCGCCGTCCTACGTAAGACCTACTTGGCACAGGCTGTAAAGCGAGCAAAAGTATCTGAAGAGAACAATGAAGCTTCTTTGTCCGTGCTCGCCAACCGCCTGGAACCTAAAAGACACAATGTAACGACACCTTCTGTGAGCCAGTTTGGTGTTCTCTCCACCAATCCATCTCCCCTGACCTCTGGTAAACCTGAAGAAACGAGCTCAGCCTCCTGAGGACGGCCTAGATGCACGGAAAGACGTGACAAACAGCCGATACAGCGCCAGTCTCGTCGCGGACAAGCCGGGACCCAACTACCCGGCTCTCACCCAAGGCAAGTCCCCGGAGCCCGCCAACGGGACCCAACCCCCCCACTCTCCGCCAGCGGCAAGCCCCCGGATCCCCTCATCGACACGCAGGGGGCTCAGACCCTCAACCCCCTCAGCCCCGCTGTGCGCCGGGGACGTAGTCACTGCGTTGCTGCCGTTGTTTAGTTGCAAGTTGAGGCCTCGTTTACTAAAAATTACCCTGTCTATTCCATATATGTTTGATGAGATCCTTCTTGAGTGAAAAATGGTCGACCACACTGTTGATGCTTTTCTCTCGCGACGGTACCATATTTGCCCACATACGCTCCGGTAAGTCGGAGTGCCACAGATTTTTAATTGCTGCGAGGGAATCCCATTGAAACGCTTGCCCGTTGCTGAACATATTTCGGGCTTCCTCAAAATGTTACAAAGGTGCTATCCCGCTCTCATAGTGATCCCTGCGCCCTTCAACAATCATGTTGTGCAATATGATGCATGCCTTCACATCGTTACTTATGTCTCTACGGTACCATAGCCGACAAGGTCGCTGCAAGATATGGAATCGCGCCATGAGCACGCCAAACGCTCTTTCTATATCCTTTATAACTCTCTCTTGTGCCCTTGCGTACGCCTTTTCCTTCGCCGTTGTTGCCTCCTTCATAGTTTTGGCAAATACTGCCCAACTCGGATAGATCCCATCAGCCAGATAGTACGGCATCGTTCGCCTCTCTTCTTTGACGAAAAAGGGAAAGCGAGGCGGGAAGGAACCAGCCATTATGTTCTGCATGGTTGGAGAATGATCCATGACATTAATGTCATTAAGGCTACCAGGACTACCAAAGAACATGTGCCAAACCCAGATTTCGCCGTCACATATGGCTTCCAGGACGACGGTCGGTTTCTTTTCTTTTCCCTTATACTGCCCAGCCCACGCAAGCGGACAGTTCTTTCACCCCCAGTGCTGGCAGGCAATACTCCGGACACATCCTGGGAATCCTCGTGCTGCATTGATGAAAAGAATTCGCCTTAAGTCTTGCTCGTCAAGTTCTCTTAAATTCTCTTTACCAAACGTAGACACAACTAATTCGCAGAAGGACTTCATAGATGTTAGAATAGAGTCCTCGCCCATTTGAAGGTACTCATCCAAAGAGTCCGCCGCACTCC
>NW_005179158.1:530012-534128 GCF_000350225.1 Chondrus crispus
GGTCGAACAGCTTTCGAGACATTCGGAAACGCCTTTCGAAATCTGTTTCACTGTATCTCGGGGATACCCCAAAGCAGTCGTTGAACAAACGATTCATGGCAGCGTCGAAGTCGCGACGTTTGTTGCCTCGTCTTGTCGGACGGCTTGCAGAGCCGCCTGCTGCCTTCAGCTCTATGAATCCCGGTACAATAACTGATGCAAGGAGGAAGACGATGTTTTCATCGTCGCTCGAATCGTCGCTCATGCACATTGTGGTTGAGATCTATGGGAATCTATTTCCTGTGCCGTAGGGATGGCATTGGGTTCTATTGACGTCTCGTGTAGACTTCGTTTATGCGGATGAAAAAGTCCATTGAATAGCGAGGACACGTATGCGTAAGTGTGACACGATGCGTACGCTGCGGCCCCTCCGTCATCGTCGGCGGGCCGGAGGTACGACAAAACCAACGCTGTCTGCGAGTATGAAGGAGGAGCTGCAACATCCCTGTGTCAGGGTATGCCTCTCGCTTTTCCCCGCCCGCCCTTCCTTCTCAAGGACCATGCCTCTCTCTTTTCTTGAAGTGCTGAAGCCCGAATTTGTCTTTGGGAACTCAGGGCGACACACCGCCCTCCTGCCACCAGGACGACGACCGGGTGACCTCCTGCTTTACCCTATCCGACGGGGTGCCCCTCCGAAGAGGGGAAAAGCACGACGGGGAGACGCGGCGAGAAGCCCCCCGGGACGCCCCGGGGAAAGCTGGCGGTGTGCGACCGTCCGGCGAGAGCGGCGGGGATCATTCATACCCCCATGGGCTATCATAACGTGATCAAAGCCACGTGTCAAGAGTGACGGCGCAAGATTCCACGTGTAAGACCGACCTCGGGCCGATTCGCCCGGAGGTTTCTAATGTAGTGATTGATTATGTCGGATAATTGGCCGATATTAAAGAAAATTCTTGTTTCTATCTTGGTTTTCACAGAGTCTATTCTGAAATACAGCAATAGAGTTGCCGAGTTACAGGAGGCCGCAGAGATGCTCTTAGAACCGGGTCTGAGTTGCGGAGACCACTCTAACTCAGCAGATTTGCGGAGACCACTCTAGGGGGGTGACTTTCAATCCAGTTCAGGATTAGGGTTGCTGTGTCGTGGCACCCACTGTCTGGGTGTGGTCGCCGATGGACGTTTGACAGGCGCCCTGAATCCCGTAGCTCCCGGAGATGACCTTGTCAGTTCCGAAGCCCTGATACTCTCGGGGTACAGTCATCACTTCCAGATGCAGTATTTTACCTCCCGACTGCTGCTTAAACCTTGTGTTCGTCTCAGAAATATCGCCTCTCCCGGGTGTTTGCAACACCGACTCGATATCTTCCCTGGCAGTAACAACAATGAGCTTGCCCACGCGTCTGCTCGCTATCGTTCCCATTACGTGCAGCACTTCTGCATTTAAAACTCGTCTTTTCGCATGGACAGTTGCTCCATTAACAGGTACTGGATAATCATACTCAACGACCCTCTTCGTTGCACTGTTCACGTCCTGCCAACCCTCAATCACCTTACTGAAGCAGGCGCAGTTCGCTGAACCCACAGTGTACGAGATACCGAGTACTGTGCATACAGACAACACTTCCCTGACCACCCAGTCCTTATCGAAACTTTCGGGCAACTTAGCGCAGTCTTGAATAAGCTTGGACACTTTTAGCGTCGTCGATGCCTCTACATCATTGTATATTGCCGTGGCAAGCTCGGGTTCGAGCAGGTCTAACAGCTTGTCGTACCCCTGTTGGCCTCGTTTTAACACCACTTCCATAAGCCTTCCATTACCGTCATCCTTATCATGATCCAGCCATTTCACTACCGCCGCCAGCACTCCAGGATGACTCTCCTTGCCACCATAACTAGCCATCTGCACGGTTTTGGCCCTGTAACGCTTAACTTTTTCCCTGTTCGTGATGGCGAAAATCGTGTCGATGAGAGGATAGTAGAAAACCTCTTCGTGTTCCCCGTTAACGCGAGTCGGCTCGGTCTTCCGGAGCACTTTGTTTTTAAGGTCCTCTCTCCTCTTCTGAGTAAGCGTTCCCCCCGCAAATATCCGATCAAACCAAAGTAGTCCGGAGTTGGCTGAGGACTCAACTTGCCTTATCTCAACCCCAGCTCTCCGGCTCTTCTTGAACATCGTCGCAGCTCTGTCTCCGATATTTTTCAAAACTTGCGAAATAACCAGCTTGGCCTCCTCCCATCCGGTATTCGCTAGAATGCTCATTCCCTTGCCCGAACTAGCCTTCCTCTGCGCCCAACCCACGCTCTTAATCCTGCCCGAAAGAGTTGCGAAAGCCTCGCTCGAGCAATGTGCAGCTAGGCCAAGGTCTTCTATGCCCCGTCCCTCTTGTAATTGTCGTAATTCCTCAAATGTAGCCGTAACGCGACCTGCACTTTGCGGAAGCCTGGCGTGCGTCGCCTCCTCGAGCACAGATTCCATATTTCTGACGACCTGTGCCAGCTTGTCAAAGTTGACGACATTCTTCCCTTCAGGATCGACGCCCAGCTCTTCTTTTCTTGTTGTCTCTTCGCTGTCTACCCTTCCGCGCAAGCTTAAGTACTGAGAGCTTTCCGCCATTTGAACTACAGTCTCAACCAGGAGTCTTGTATCAAACCTGTCCAGCGACAAACGCTCGCACGTCATCATGGCATATAGCGCTACTCTGCTGGTGGGAAGGTCAACAGTGTGCCTCATCTGCACACTATCGTTGATATTGGATGTGATGACAAATCCCACATCATTCCACGCCACATTAATGCATCTGTGCTCACCTCCCTCGGACACTTCAAGAAATAGAAATTCGTCCTCGCAAACCAAACGCCCAATGCTCGTAACCTCAGCTGGCGTGGACGTTGCAGCAAACTGCTCATCACTCCGGTATTCGCATATGGATACGGTGTGCTTCTTCCTTTCCGTAAAGGCACGCAACAAACTGGGCTTCCCTTCTCCAGGTATAACGTGTCCCGCCACATGCGCACCCGCAGCAATGCGGATAAACTTGTCCACTTCGTACTGCGAGCGTTCGATCGACATATGCAAGTCATCGAAATTGCCTCCCGAAAACGCCACCAACAAAGCATCTGCCCATTCGGTATCACTCGCTCTATCCATAGATTGGGAAATGTAGTCGGCTACAAGATCGCCTTCCTTAAAGTGGGCGGCGATGCACTGCCACAACGCTCCGCTGTTGATCAACGTCTGGCGCATGGCAGCATATAACGAGAACACGTGATGTTCGCCCATTGCAAAAGCTTCGTGGATAACAAAGTCGGGAACGCCGTCCCGCTCCATGACAAAGAGGTTGGTCTCGCCATGGTGATTGGGATACAGCAGGCTCAAAAAGTCATATAGCTTCTTGGACTCCCTGTAGCCTTGAATGACCTCCCCCTTCCATGTTCGCACCTTGTTTACCCGCCCGTAAAGTTTTCGCGGCTCGGTGATCAGCGTGGCGACGGGGTGCAGCGTGTCCTTCAAGGTGTTGCAAAGTGTGACTATGCCATCCATGATTTGCGGGAGGTTTATCGCTCGACTGAGGTGCTTCTGTCTCTGCCCTTATACTGTACCACGGTACCACGTTGTAAGGGTAATTTGGGAACCAGTCCCATAATCCCTGTCACCCCCGGTTCTAGTTTGCGAGAGTGCCAGGTAGAAAGGCCCTCAGGGCCGTTCTACCTGGCCGTTCTCCCTGGCCGTTCTACCTGGTGAAAAACTGCCAGCAGCTTTTCGAAGCGCGTCCTCCGTGCAGGCCGGGCGGAGGGTGATCGCGATCACCTTGCATCCGGACTAGGGCCGGCGAACGGTCGCAGCCGTGTCGCGACCCGCCGCCCCAGCACCGGCGCCATCGCGCAGCTTCTCGCGCAGCTTCCACGGGATCGCAGGCGCGGGGCGTCCACGTGTGGCGCGTGGTCCACGTGAGACGCGTGGTCCACGTGTGGCGCGCGGTCCACGTGAGACGCGTGGTCCCCGTCGCACACGTGGCGGAGGGGCACCGGACCGCTGTGTGCCCTAAGTTGCGCCGCGCCGCGCGCTCCCATTGGCCGCGCGTTTCCGCCGTCGTCCGCGCCGCGCGCGCCCTGCCTTGACTCGCGTCGCGCCGCGCC
>NW_005179158.1:534228-536076 GCF_000350225.1 Chondrus crispus
AGGCACCCCCCGGGGAGAGTAGCGGGCCCGACACAGGAAAACCCCTTCCCCCCCCCCCCCCCCCTTCCTTCCCCCCCCTTCCTTCCGCGCGATGGGTAACGGCAAGCCCGCGGGCATGCGGTGCGCGCGCAAGCTGCGGACGCACCGGCGTGCGCAGAAGTGGCACAACAAGCGGTACTCGCGCAAGCACTCTGCGACGGCGCTGAAGGCCAACCCGTTCGGGGGCGCGTCGCACGCGAAGGGCATTGTGCTGGAGCGCATCGGCATCGAGGCCAAGCAGCCCAACTCGGCCATCCGTAAGTCGTGCCGCGTGCAGCTCATCAAGAACGGCAAGAAGATCGCCGCCTTCGTCCCCGGCGACGGCTGCCTCAACTTTGTCGAGGAGAACGACGAGGTGCTCATCTCCGGCTTCGGCCGCAGCGGCCACTCCGTCGGTGACCTCCCCGGCGTCCGCTTCAAGGTCGTCAAGGTCGCTGGCGTCTCGCTGCTCGCCCTCTTCCGCAACAAGAAGGAGAAGCCGCGTACATAACATAAAATGGCCCCCCTGCACCAAACAATTACACCCCTGCCCACCCCTCCGTCCGTGTTGCCCTAGTCGCTGCTACCACTCCCATCACCGTGCGGCTGACGACGAGCGCTGCCTGCATGGGTCTGCCTCGTGCAGACGCAGCACTTTCACGAACGCTGCTTGGTCACAGAGTAGGATCACTTTCCGTCCAATCCCGTGCACGCACTAAACTACACTACGGTATGTTCTGACCACTCTTGATCGCGCAACCAACTTGCCTTGCCTTGATGCACTCGCGTGTGTAACGTGAAATGATTTAAATCTCTTTGGAGAGTAAAATGGACATTTATCTGTGATGTCAACCTCCTAAATGGAATTAGGAAAAATCCCAAATGTGCCATGGTTTCCCCATTGTCTCAAAAAAGAAACGTTCAACTGTGAACAATTCGTCGTAGGGAATAGCTGGCGCATTGTTTGCTCAGCCGACACTTGCTCTCTAGAATCAGAGTCGCGTCTGCGCCGCGCGCATACCAGGTGATTGGGTTTGATGTTTACAAAATGAATCCCGCGCCTAAAACTTCATTTCGTGAGGATACTGACCCTTTGACAGGGTGAACTTGACCTTGAGGTAGCTCGACAGCTGCGGCACCTTTTCAATAGCGGGGACAAGCACAGCGTCGATGGCCTTCTGGTCAGCGATCTTCTCCTGAGTCGGCGTCTTCTTACTCGCATCTCCTTCATCAACCTCCATAACCACGCTCGCCTTACTCCCCTTATCCCTCTTAAAGTACTCATCATCAAACTTGGCCACGTCGCACCCCGACACTTCAATCTTCGTGCTGGTCGCGATCACGTACGCCTGTTCGACTCTCTTGATCGGGATGCGGTTCACCGAGTACGGCCCGGTCACGAGCAGGAGCCCGGAAGAGAGCTGCTTGAGGAATACCACGCGCGAGCCCCGGTTGGCCCCGGCCAACAGAATCAGGATCGTGCCGGGCGTGATCCCGGCCCGCAGCTTCGTCGGCTTGTGCACGTGCTTGCGAGACGGCACGGGCGCCCGCACGTCGTCCGCAGGGTACCATTTCGGCCCCGTCTTCTTGATCACCTCGCGCGTGCCCCCGTTCTTCTCGCCGCCGATGGGCTTCGTGATCGTCTGCACCACGGGCTCGGACGTCTGCGATGCGAGGGGGTTGGGACGCGTGAGGGGGGGGGGGGGGGGGGGCTCTAGGACCGTGGGTTGCTTGTTTGAAAGTCTTGGGACTTTCAATAGCGACATGCGCATGTGAAATAGGAGCAGCTGCAAAGTTGCTCCTCCACCATGATCCGGGAGGTCTACTGAT
>NW_005179158.1:537318-538531 GCF_000350225.1 Chondrus crispus
AGACGCCAGCGAGCTCTTCACTGAGGCGCAGGCCGAGGTGTTTCTGGGCGCCAAGAAGAGCGCGCTGCGCAGGTTGGCGCCCGCGTGCGTGGGGAGGGGCGCCAGGAGCGTGCGCAGGGGGAAGGTGGTCAGGGGCCTGGCCGTGTTCCCGCCGGACGGCGGGAGGCGTGAGGGGCGCGTGTTTGGCGTGGCGGCCGTGCTCAGGGCTGGCCGGAAGGAGACCGGCGGGTTCGACGCGCTGGCAAAGGTTGTGCGGCGAGCGGTGCAAGCGGACGCGGAGCGGTTCGCGCGGGCGAGCCGGGCGGAGGGGCTCGTGCGGGGGTTGGCGAAGGAGCACGCGGTCGAGACGCGCGAGGTGGAGTACCTGCTCGGGGCGAGCGCGCGCGTGGTGGAGTTCCGGCAGGGGCGGTGGGAGGGCGGCGTCGAGGCGTACGTGGACGAGGTGCGGCAGCTACTGCGGGTGCACGTGCGGCTTGGCGGGTGCTACCGATGCCTGCTCATCTGCGACGGCAACGCGCGGCTCAAGGCCAAGCGGCTCGTGGAGAAAATGGTCAGGGCGAGCGGCGCAGTCGCCGTCGACGAGGTCGTCCAAGTGCTGCAGGGCAACCTCTGGTGGGCGCGCAGCAAGAGCAACGTGCAGAAGATGGAGGAGATGAGCCGCGGCATGCCGCACATTAGAGTCTAGTAGTATTATCGAGTTGTCGTTGTCGCAGTAGTTTGGCTAGCTGTCGTTTAAATTTATGCCTGTCGTGCAGAACCACGCGCGCGGAGCGGCAGAGTCAGAGGTCAGAGGCCGGGGTGCGGCGCTTCGGCCGAGACGGCCCGGCGTGGTGCTGCGCGCGACGGGGGGGCGGCGGTGCCGGCGGCGCCCGGGCACGTGCGCGCGGGCGCAGATGGGCGTCGCGGGCGCAGATAGCGTGCCGGACACGTGCGCCCGGAGGCGCTCCGCTCCGCCCGCAACGCGAAAAAGTTTCTCCCAGTGCGAGCCGCCTGGAGACGGGCGGCTCCAAATTCGGGGGCTCCAAAATTCCAGATGCCAGCTGGAGAGTCACGGTCCCCCTCGAACACGTGTACACGGAAAGGAAACTCGCCCCCCGTCTCCCCCAAAATTTCAAACCCGCCGCATTCCCGCGCTCCGCACATCTCGGCGATCCGCTCTTCGCTCCGCACACTCTTTCCCCTCCCCCTCCGCCCACACGCCCCCTTCCCCGCG
>NW_005179158.1:538631-542384 GCF_000350225.1 Chondrus crispus
AATGGAATCTCTAGTGTCCCACGGACCGACCCAAGATATCGGCGACGCGAACAATAGGCCACTCCGGACTCTCGGCACAATTAGAATGCCTGTGAGGCTTGGAAAATTTGTGGCCGCAGCCGAGTTTATTGTATGCGAAAAACTAGCCGCCTCCCCCCCCCCCCGTCGCGAAAATGGCGAGCGCCGGCGCCTCCACTCACTCGGTCAAGTTGTCGGGGTCCGCGTCGCTGGTGTCGGAGTTCTTCACGTACGGCGTGAACACGCTGCTGTTCCAGCGCGGCATCTACGCGCCGGAGAGCTTCTCGCGCGTGTCCAAGTACGGGCTCACGATGCTCGTGTCGACGGACGCGGCGGTGCAGCGCTACCTGCGCGCCGTGCTGGCCCAGATGGAGCGCTGGCTGGCCAGCCGCCGCCTGCGCCGCGTCGTCGTCGTCTTCGCAAACGTCGCCACGCGCAAGGTCGTCGAGCGCTGGGCCTTCGACGTCGACGTCCACGCGCCGCAGCAGGGCCACCCCGAGGAGGACAAGAGCGAGGAGCAGGTCGTCGCCGAGATTCGCGCCCTCGTGAGGCAGATCACCGCCAGTGTCACTTTTCTGCCGCTCCTGGAGGATCGCTGCTCGTTCGATATGCTCATTTATACCGATAAGGATACCCCAACGCCCGTCGAGTGGGAGGAGAGCTCGCCGAGTGTTATTGAGGATAGGGAGATGGTTCAGCTCAGAAGCTTTTCTACAAATGCACATGACGTTCAGGCCTCCGTCAGTTATGTCCGTGCCGGAGATGACAGTTAGCCGATAGCTAAAACAACACAATGTAGCACTACCTAAACCAAGTCCTAACCTGTTTGCTTGTAAATCATCCATTAGTTTGTTTTAGTCGTGTCACCGCGCCAATACTGACAATCAGTGCACTTATGTACATTATCGCCAACTGTGTCAACCAAAGACTCCAACAGCCTGCCCTTTCCCGTCTACACCACTTCCCAACACAAAAATACAGCCACTTTCTACATCTCCTTGCTTGAGCCTTAAAATTTTTTCGACACACCAGCGCATCCTTATTCCCCTCCTCAATCCCGTCCCAACTCTTCCTTAAGCGTTGTGCATTCATATTCCATCTCCGCCAAGCAAACCAGCAATTCGTTGTGCTCAGCTTCGAGAACCCGGTAAGCCTCCCCGCTTCCATTTTCACGACCCTCTGCCAGTTCCGCTTCAAGTCGTTGCACCTTACTTTCGAGGTCTTCCGCCCTCTCTTCTGCCACCGATGCTCTTTCCCTTACGCTCTTCATGTCCTCTTCCTTCTGCCCTAGTTCTGCTTGCACTCCGAACAGCGTGTCAGAAACACTTGCCACCTCTGCCAATTCTCGCTCCGCTGCTGCAAGTTTTGTCTCCAATTCAACACATCTCTCAACCATACCACGCATTCCCGCCTCCGAGTTGCTCACCCGGTTAACATGGTCTTCTCGAATCTTACGTAATCTGCTCTCCAGGTTACTAGTTCGCCGTTTTGAAGCATCCCGAGCCCCTTCCGCTGCATTCCTCTCTCGGACCGCGCCTCGCAACTGAGCTTCTAAATTCGCCACCACTTCCCGCTCCTTCTTCAGATCCTCAGTTAACCCTGCGTTCTGCTCTGCTACTTGCCGAAGCGAATCCATTGTCTGCCTTAGGCTTTCCTCAACATCTGAAAAGTCTTCCGCTGCCCGATGAAGATCTGTCGCTTGTCGCTCTAGATCAGCAACCCATGCTTTCAGATCTTCGTTGTCTCGCTCAACCGCTTCTCTTGCCTTCACCGATCTATCCAGCTCTTCACGTAGATTATCCACTTGCTTTGTCAACTTCAACTCCTGTTCTTCTACGCTTCGGCACTTCTCCTTGCTCTGCTTCAGTTCTGTGCTCGTGTCTTCCAGGGCCTTCGTCTGCCGATCAAGCGCAGCTGAGCATTTTTCAAACCGCACAGTCGCACCGCTCAGCTTGGCTTCCGTTCGCGATAGATTGTCACCAAATCGCTTGCACTTCGTTTCCAATGACTGAATTGATGATAGGTAATCTTCGTTTTCACCTTCGAGCATAGAGATTTGCCCCTGTGCGTCTTTTTGCTTTCTCTCCAGCTTTTCAACGCACAACGTAATACTTGCGAGTGCCCTAGATTTCGCCTCTAATTCCGCCCTCAGCTGGTGAACATCAGAGAGGGCTTCATCTCGTTGAGATCTTAGTTCAGCCACAACCCTCTCTGTTTCGTCCGCTGCTTTCAATTGCAGAGATTTAAGCTCTTTCACTTCCTCTGATGAAGCCTCTAGCATCTCCGACGTCGACAGCAAGTCAGCGATAGTCTTCTCTTTTGACTCAAGGGCACTTTCAAGTTCTGTTCTAGTCGTCTTCAAAGTCGTCTTCAATGACGTTTCTGAGATGCGGAACGTGCGCTCTGCATTCTCGAGTGCTAGATTTGACCTTTCAACCTCTGCCTTCAGTTCTTCTACTTCCCTTTCAGATGCAGACTTGAGTCTTCGTACTTCTCCGTCAAAAGACTCTCTCTCTCGTTGCAAATCGTCTTTTGATTGCTGTAAAGATACTTCTAGCGACTTCTCCCTTCTCTTGCTTTCAGCAAGGGCCTCTCTTTCACTAGCCAACTTGTCTTCTAGAGCTTCAGTCGCTGCGCGGTATTTGTTGTTGCCTTCTTCTAATGCACCGGCTCTCTCAGAAAGCTTCATTAGGTTCTCCGTTACATCATGCAGCTGTGAAGTGAGGGACTCTTCTCTTTGCTTTAGCTTTTCGATCATCCCCTCCTTGTCGGAAAGTTGGGCTCGGAATTCTTCTTGCTTCACAGACAGGGATGCTTCTACAGCTTTCAATTGGTTTGATAGTTTCGTCGAAGCCTCATCCTTTTCAATATGTAGGGCTGCCAGCCTTTGAGACAATTGGTCCACTTCTGCACGAACCTGCGCCGTTTCAATTTCATGCGATTGTTTTAAGTCCGCCAATTCTGATAGTAACTTTTTCTCTAATGCGTTGGCATCATCCAGGGATGACTTCGATAAATGGAATTCACGTTCAATTTGCTCAAATTTCAGTTCAACAGTACTGAGAAGGGAGACAGCACAGTCAGCCTCTGAGGCTGTCCGCCGCAAAATTGTCCTCAGATTTTCGACATTTGCTTGAGCCCCCCGAAAGCTTTCCTCAGTGACTTCCTTGTCGCTGCATGAAGGACACCCATTCACAAAGTCATCAACAATGGTTTGTTCGGGCTCTGATACTTCCGATATCAGGGATTCGTTCTTTGGAGCTCTTGATTCGACGGAGAGACTGGACTTCAGATTCTCAATTTTTTCTTGTGCGGAAGCGAGCTCAGTACGAATGGCCGTTTTGTCTGCGGAAAGCTCTACCAGTAGTGCTTGGGCAGCAATTAATTCAAGATTAGTTGCTGAAACGGTCCTCGCAGCATCTCTCAATGCCCCTTCCAATTCTGCTACACGTGAATGTCCTGGCTCTCTTGCCGCTTCAGCGCAAGCTCTGCACTCTTCTTGAGACACAGGTTGAATCTGGTTTGATGGTTTCAATGCGTTCGCTTCTTGTAGAAGTCCCTTCAGATTCTCGTTGTCTTTCTCCAGGTTCGACAAAAATGACTTCGAATCCTCCAGGGAACGTAAGAGCTGGTCCCGCTCCCGTTGGGTCTCTTGTAAATCAGTAACATTTTCGGTTTGTTGAGTAAGTCGATCGACTTTCGTCTTGCTGGCTGCAAGCGCGACTTCGCGCTCTT
>NW_005179158.1:542528-547549 GCF_000350225.1 Chondrus crispus
TCTCCGAGGATGCGCTCAGCAAGGAATTCAAGACTATAGAATTGACAATGTTCTCAACTTCTCGGCCAACGAAAACCGTGTCCTTTTCCCTTTGGACGGCGTGCAATTCCGACTCGAGACGTGAAACTACCAGACGTAAATCTTCATTTTCAATGCGCAGTCTTCGTGCTTCCTCCTCAGCTCCACGACACGCATCAATTTGAGACGCTAGTTCCTTCGATGTTGCTACTCGTCGACTTTCAGTCTCTTGCAACTTCTGTTCCATGTTTTGTACAGCAGACATGTCCATATCATTCACTGGTGCTCTAGCATCTAGCTCTCGCCGAAGGCGATCGCACTCAGACAACAGGCTGTCTTTCTCTGAGCTGAGAACTGACACCATTGTTTCAGACTCGGCAACCTGCTTCTCAGTATCGGCAATTTTCCTATCAGATACATCAGCGCGATCGAGTGCCGCAGTCAGAGAGGATTCCAAGCCCTGGAGTCGCAACTCCTTTTCCTGAACTTGGTTTTGCAATACCTTGACCCTCTGTTCACTGTCTGAGAGCTTCGCGTTCGCCAAAGACGAAGTTGCAGGAGACACTTGAGCTAAGGAGTTTTGCAACTCGACGACCTGCATCGTCAGCGCGCGTTTCGCTTCCTCTGCTTCGTCTAGGGAAAGAAGCCTTTCTCTTAGAAAGTCGACGTCAGCAGTGAGTTTTTCCTCTATTATTTGCGACTTGGTCAGTCTTTCCTCGAGAGAGGCTGCCTTTTCTACTGCGGCTTCACGCTCCCTTGCCTTGGCCTCCGCAAGACTCTTGGCATCATTGCTGTCGATAAGGGCATCTTTGGTGGCTTCGAGTTGCTCTTGCAACGCCGATACCAGCAACTGAAGATCTCCTGAGGTCTGTTCGACGTTACTACGGGCAACACCACCCGTACTCACTTCACGTTCGCTTTGTAAATGATCCCTTTGTGCGTTTGACAGTTCTTGCTGGAGTTCTGCCAGCTTTTGTTCAACCTTTTCTTTGGCCTCTTCCGTTTCGTATAGCTGCCCTGACAGTCGGATACTTTGCTCAGTTCTAGCAGCTACGTCTTCCTTGAGACTCTTTGCCTCCTCGTCCGCACGACGCCGCATTTCATTGAGCTCGGCGTTTTGCTGTTGCAGTTCAACGACACGTGCGGATGCAAGTTCAGACTCGGACGCAGCACTAGACTTTAACGCGTGTACGTCCTTTTGAAGCTCCTGGGCGATGCTGCCCAAGCGCGAGTTTTCAGCCTTTTCTTGCATTTTTGCGCGTTCCTCGGCCTCTGCTCGTTTTTGCCATAGCAAGACGGCACCTTGAGTGTCAGCTAGGGATGTTTTCACCTCCTCCAATGTTGACACCAGTGATCGATGCTCACTCTTCATACGTTCATACTCTTGCATTTCTTCCCCCCTTACTACTACGCTGCCTGCTACAGGGGCCTGAGGTTGAGCCTGACGAGCTTCGGTAAGTTGACTTTTCAAAATAGCAATTTCATCTTGAGCTGCGGCGGCGGCCACATGGGAGGACTCTCGTGCCACTTGCAACTCCCGTCGTCTCGTGGACCTTAGCTCTTCAAGATCCGCCCGTGAAGCTTCCAGTTCCCTTTCAAGTGACAACTCTGATGCTACGGCATCCTCATTCCGTCTCGCGTCTGCTAGTTGAGTCTCCAGTATCTTCTTCGTTGTTCGTACCGAATCAAGAACTGATTGACAAGATAACAACTTCGCCTCTGCTGTATCGGCCCTCGTGCGCCATTGCAGCGCTTCTGATAAGTCTGGCTGCACATTCGCTTTGAGCATGTCACGTTCTTGAATTGTTGCAGTTAGTTCTGAACATTTTGCACGTAGCTCGCTATCCAGGAGCGTTGCTTTGTGACCCAACTCCATAGTCTTCGCAACTTCGTCGTTCAATGAAGATCTAATAGCTACGTTTTGAGACCTTAGACTGGACACTTCTGCGGCAGCAGAACCGCTGGCCTCATTAAGGTTGTCTGCCGCCTGGCTGTCTTCTTCAAGCGCCGCGTAGGCATCTGAGAGAGCTGCAAAGTCCCTGTTTTTTTCCTCAACAAGAGCCTCCAATGCTTCTTTCTGTGCGAGAAGCTCTTCATTTGCTGTTTGAAGGCTGCTGTTTTTATCAAGATCATTGCCTCTCGAAGCATCATTTATGCTGACATCCAACTCCTTTTGGGTCTCTCGCAGCGCGGTCGCCAACTCCTCAATTTGCCGACGCGCCGCGTTGAGACTTTCGTCTTGTGACCGAATGAATTCCTTGTAGGAGTTGAGAACCTCATCTCTAACTGAATCAGCTAGGACTGCTTTCTGACCATGTGGTTCGTATTGCCCATTGCCCACATGACCGTTGCTCAAAAGATGTGATGCGCCGGTACCCCCTATGCCGTTTTGTAACGGAGACTGGTCCGACAGAAGGTCTAAAGCCCGGGCACCGATATTTTTGTAGACATCATTCACAACACCGACTACGTCTGCACCGTACCATCTGTCATGGCCTAGATTCCCCGCTCTGGATAAATATCCTGTGGTTTCTTCTGTTACAGTTATCTTCTCCGCAAAGGCCCATAAGGATTCTCCCGCTTTCGCTGACACGTATGCCTTGGATGCTCGCATATCGTCTAAAGAGGCCGTGAACACTGTCACGCCTATTCGGTTGCGAATGACATCAGCCACTGTCCCACGAGGGATGACCATTGACGCACCCCCGCTTCCCGAAATGAAACCACTGTCACTTGTTGCATCAGTGGCCTGCAAGCAGATTCCGAGCAACACAGCGGACAGCCCACGCGTGTGGACTTCGGCTATATCTCCACGTACTCCAGTTCCATTGAGCACATCAACAAGCATTGGTAGATGCATGGCGGACGAAAGAAAGGCAGAAACTGCGGGAGCAGATCCGTGGAGCCATGTACATGCGAGAGAAAAGAGAGCAATTCTTATCTCTGGTGAGCCGTTCTCTCTTTCCAACTTGCCCAAGACTCTGATGACTTGCGGTAGCAACGAGCTGCCATGAACATATGCCATCAGTAAGCGCTCGCGAGCGCCATCAATCCGTGCGAGTATCCACATCATGAGGGATGCAGCGTAAAACACACCAGCTGCATCCGTAACATTATGCCAATCCACGAGAGCAACTTTCAAGGACTCAGCGATGGCGGCAAGTGGATTCTTTGAAGATGCAAGGTCGTTGGAAGAGAGCTGGTTGCGGGGAAGAGCTGTGGACCGATCGGTTAGAACAAGCCCCGTGGATACGGCCGCGCTGGTCATGGCGTTGAGTAGACTGGATGAAGGCAGGTCCAAACCCGCGTCCATCACCAGCGATTCTCGAAGGGCTGCGTATGACGCAACTCTCACCGCAGACGACGAATCCCCAAACATGGCGCTAAGAGCAGCTTTCTGAGCGCACGTAGCCTCCCCCTCAGCGGCGACCGAAAAAGTGACAGACGCAAACATGGATCGAAAGTCGTCATGCCCTCTCGCAAGTAACGCCAACGTCTTCAGAGCGCCAACTCTGACGTTCAACACATGCTCTGGAAGTCGTTCATCCTGTTCCTTTGGCTGCAGTTTTGTGACTGGCGCAAACGCCAAACCGGCGAGGATGTTAAATAGGTTAGTGGTGGCCAGGTCGTTCTTGACTAATCGAGTCTCGCTGTCCGCATCCTGGGCCAGGCCTGCGATGCATTGCATGGCAATAATGAGATTCTTTCTGGCCTGCTTCTCAACGGCGATTTTCCTCCCCGACGCCGATGCGGCTATCTGCCGAGAGGTAGGCATGCTGGCATCGAGAGCGGTGCGCTGGATGAGGTTGACCAGGCGCGTGAGAGATCCTGAGTCTCGAAACATGGTGCGAGTGGTGCTCGCGCCGCGGATGAGGTTTCTCAACACGTACAAGACGTCCTGGACGACAATGGCCGCCTCCAAGTTGTCGTCATCATCATCGTCATCGTCCTCTTCCGCGGGATAAGGCTCGAGAGGGTTGCGGGTCGGGCTTTCGATGAGCGCGAAGAGCTTCTCCAGGACGCCCGCATACGCGACGATCTTTGAAATCTCAGAAGAGTCGTTACATAGCGTAGAGAGCAAAAGGACAGCGTTGGAGCGGAGCAGGCGGTGGGTATCGTCGAGAAGATCGCAGATGCGAGATACGCCCTGAGGTGCCTCGAGCAAGGCGGCCTGCAAAGTGGGGCGTGAATTGGCCGCCATAGCCGTGAGCAGCTCGATGGTGGTAAAGCGGAGATAAAAGTCGTTCTTGTCGAGCAAGGCGAGGAGGAGGGAGACGGCAGCGGGAAGGCCCAGGAACATGTCGACGTTTGTCTGGGCGGCGCGAGCGCTTGCCTGCTCGAAGGCGGTGACGAGCTGGTTCTGCGGGAGCGAGTCGCCCTGCAGCGAGTCGAGCATGGCGGCGACGAGGGCGTGCGGGTCGGTCGGCGGGTCGAGCGTGCCGCACAGGGCGAGCAGCAGGTCCAGGGCGGCCTTGACGGTGTCGTCATAGTCTGCATCCTGCTCGAGGACAGCGTACAGCGGCTTGACGACGAGCTCCGCGACGAGGGCCTGGCGCGAGGGCGAGGCGCTCGCGGCCAGCACCAGGGCGGACAGCGCGCTGCGCCGGTCCTGCGGGAGCGAGGCCGAGGTGAGGCGATCGACGAGACGGGGGATGGAGACGGTCGGGGCGGATTCACCGCCCGCGACGTAGCGAAGAGCGCCGGACAGGTAGTTCATCTCGTTGCCATGGACGGGCGGCGGGTGAGGCGGGTGGGGTGGGGGAGGGGGGGTAGGGGGATGGCGGGGGGAAGGGGGGAGGGGGGGGAGCAAGCGGGACGGTGCGAGTGCAATTTTGGGGGGGTTGTCATACACGCGGGGGGAGGGCGTGAGGGGGGGATGCGGATGATCAACGTGGCTAGCGAATGGGACAAATACGCGGCCATGAGCGGCAGTATGAAGGTCGAACGGAACGGCTCTGGGAAGTTGTATGCAGAAGTGACGGATGTGCGCACTGCGCGTCCCG
>NW_005179158.1:547649-554057 GCF_000350225.1 Chondrus crispus
TCCTCCTCTCCTCCCCCCGCTCACATGCAGCAGCCGCACCCCATGCCGTTCCCGCCGCACCCCGCCTACTTTTACCCGCCCCAATCCGCCGCCCCACCCCCGCCGCAGCCATTCGTCCCCCACCTCACGTATATGGAGGGCCAGTTTGCGGCCCAGGCCCTCCTCGTCGAGCAGCAGCGCCGCATCAAAGCCCTCGAAACGGAGCTCGCCCAAACCCAAATGGAGGTCATACGCCTTCGCGCACAGGTCGCCATGCCGCATCACCACCCCGCGCAAATCCCACACCACATGTCCCCACATGACCCTCATTCCCTTCGCCACCACCCGGCCGTCATGCAACAGCCACACGTATCTCAACCCCTTCATCCACCACAACCGCAACCTCTGGCCCATCCGCCACCCCACCCGCATCACCACACACACCCACCGCAACTGACCCACTCACACCCAGACTATACGTCTCATCCGCTCCCCGTTTCTTCATCCCATCCACGCTCTTCATCTGCTTCGGCACCACTCCCACCATCGCATCCCGTGTCGGCACCGTCGGCCTCACATCGTCGACCCTCTCCTAGTCTTTCGTCCAACCACACCGCCTCTGCACCTGCCCCGCCCGAAGAGCAGAAGAAGACTAGTTCACGCTACTGGACCGCAGAAGAGCACGCCCGTTTTCTAGAGGGCCTGCAGCTTTTCGGACAAAAGGACATAAAGGGTATTTCGCGCCACGTCGGCACCAGATCCGCCACCCAAGTGAGGACGCATGCACAAAAGTATTATCTTCGCATCGAGCGAGAGAGGCAAAAGGCGGAACAAGAGGGGAGCACCCCTGCGTCTGCGCCGGACCTCGTGCCGAATGGAGCCGGCAAGGCTGTGAACGGCGCACACGCAGCGGGCCCTCGCAATTCCACCTCTGGTGCCGCCAGTGGCAAAGGGAGCACGTCTGAAGGGAAGGGGAAACGTTCCCGTTCATCTAACCGTGATAATGCAGGTCCGAAACACGCTGCACCGACAAAGAACAGCGAAGGCGGGAGCAAAGCAAAGATCACAGTACCTAGGGGCGATGGCAAGCTCGAGCCTACGAAAGCAGATTCTAAGGGCGGCAACGGTGTGATTGCGCGCAAGGACAGCTGTGGAAAGCCATTAGAGCGGAAAAGCGGTGCCAATGGAACAATTAGCAAGTCAACGGTCCGTGCGAAGAAGGAGAGTGTCGTGTCTGGGCCTATACATGACGTAGTGAATGGAACCATCAAGCCGGAACAAGCGAATACCCAAAACGCATCACACCAACCAGATGAGAATATCCCAGACCAATTGGAAGATACTCTTGGTCCCTCTCAGGACGCGGTCGTAAACCCCGAAGTCATTGCGCATATCGCCATGCCTCTTTCAACAGGTGTGGCGTATCAGCCCCCACGTTTACCATCAGGAGCCGCTACGGACGCGAACCAAATACCTCAGAGAATCAATCAGTCAGACATGGAGACAATCCCATCCTCAGCGCAGAGCTACGTAGATGGGATGTCTCATTCAAAGAATGCACGTGATGACATTGCATCAGCAGGCCAAAACAGCAAGATGCAAGTTCTCGGCGGGACCTCCCACGGTTTGCCGCCACCAGGTCCAAACCTTGGTGCCAATATTCAACGGAGGGGAACTTTGGATCCTTCTCCTTTACGGCCAACGGAGCAGGTGAGGGAAGAAAGTGGAGTCGTTAGTGAACATATTAAGGAGTTCGGGAAGAGAGGAGGCCCACCATTGTCGAAGCGGAGTCCAAAGAAGCGATTGAAAAGACCGCCAACTTTAGAACCGCTTCCGGGAGACGTTGCCTCATCTACTGCCTTCGCAACAGGCACAAATGCTCTTCCCATAGTGTCCAAGGCATCGGCCTCTAGTGCGTCGGGTGCACAAACAAAAGCCGAACAAAAAATGTACAGTTTAGGAGAGGCTGGCAGCATGTCAAATTTGAGAGCGCTGCTACGGGTGCCGGGTGAGGATCAAGCAGCAGGACCGAGTGGTTCAAAGCCACCGACTCTGAAACGAAACGAGAGTTCGAACTCGGTACTAGCTGACTTATCGAGAAGTGTAGGGGTTTTATCCCGATCGAACTCATTCATATCTCCCAGTGGGAAGGGTGTACATAGGTCGAACAGCATTCTGTCGTTGTTGAGTGGATTGCCAACGGCCATGCGAGAGTCTCCCAGTTCAGATAGATTGATGATGATGGAAGGAGAAGACCGAGTGATGGCTACGTTAAAGTCCATGGATACTGGAAGTAGCGGGGCAATCGCGGTGCAAGCCGGACCTTCTACACCAGGTCCTAATCCAATCAGCACAATGGGAGAAAGATCATTCAGCTTCAGCCAGCTGCAGCATATTGGCCTCGATGACTTAGAGGACCCAAATGCTGTAGCGTTGGCTTTGCCAGACGAGCAGAAGTGGGGTGATGGTTGAAGAAAGGGACGGGGAACGAGTCTTTTGTTCACGAACATCCTCTTTTTGTGATAGAATGTGTGCCATTGTTTTGTGAAACGAGTCAGTTTTTCATCACTGTATAAAGCGAAAAGCTGCGTTCCAACAAGTCGTCTGGGCTGCCAAGTCCTTGTGCGAATGGATTATTTACATTTGTTATATACACTAGTTGCCGAGGCGCGCATCGTCGTCAGTTCATCCAACCCTTGCACTGGTCTGCACCGCATGCGCACTTCACGCGATCCGAATCATCGAATGGAAACTGATAGTCGTATGACAGTTCTTCTCCTCTCTGGATGGTCCGCTTGGCAAAAATTACAACGACCTTCTGGTCGTTCTCCGTAGTTATTGTCTTTGAGAAACAATTGGGGGCACAACTGTGGTTAATGTACCGAGCAGCATTGCCACGCATCGTCGCGTCCACAATGACTCCCGTTTCTATCTCAAACATATAGCATCCGATGCCCCGATCCAAGTATTTCGCTTCCCGTACATCTGAAAGAACGGGCCTTATGATTTCTCCGACATATTCGATCACCATTTCTCCAGCTGGAATGTCCTTTGTGGCGAACACGCCACACCCCTCAATATCGGACCTCAACACTACGGTTCGACTCCTTGAAGTGGAAGCGATGCATCGATGTTGTGTTGCATACGGCAGGGAGGGTGTAGACTTGTTCGCACGTGAACGGTCCGCCGCGTCAATTGATTTCGACATAAGATTCGTTGTAGTTGGATGCAACTTTGGCCTGACAGTGACCGGATTGCCAGGTGCAATGTACTCGTGCTGAGAGAAAACCTCCCTGGCAACAGACAGCTGAAATGCTGACCCTGTCCGAGCATTCTTGAATGTGGGTATCGCAACCGATGACGGTGACGGTACTCGATTGGCGTACCGCAAAGGGAGGTATCCCTCAGACTTCGCGCAGCCGGTGATGTTCTTTCGAATCTCCACAGGCACAAATTTTCTCGCCAGAGAATTGTAGAAAACTATTTCGTTACTTCGATGGGTCGCAACTCGTTTCAGACTATATCGGCCCGCAAACATGGATGCCATCGGTAAGGATTCAATGTGCGTCACGACAGGAATACAATGCGCAAGTCCGAATGCCTGGAGACCCGTTGTCTGGAAGGAAAGAACAACAGGGTTGCCGACAATGGTTCTGCGTCGCATTTGCTTCACTCTCTCAGTCACCATGCTCCACGCGGCGTCTGGATCCCTGGACTGAAACTTTAAAGAAATCGAGTCACTGCATCTGATAACAAAAACTGGTCCAGTTTGCGGGTATCCACACACCTCGAAGAAATACAAGCACCGCTTCCCCGGATGAAGCACTGACCAAAACTTTCTGGCCGCACAGTACCCCAGAGGTACGAGGCAACCTTGTACGATAAAATCGTTCACTTCTGGTACAAGGCGTCCAAACTGGAGCACAGAAAGCGATCCTAATCGGATGCTCAAAAGCCGACCCGGTTTTAGAGCCTTTTTCTTCTTTGGCGCTTCCCTGTTTTTCGAAAAGTCTGTGATGTCGAAAATCCTCAGGACTCGTCGGAGATTGATCGTGCTCTGAGCTTCCTGCAGAGAAAACATAGTGTCAAGCTTGGAGCTGTCCGCCAAACGGTGGGATGGACAATATAGCAGTAATTCTTGGATATCCACCATGTTCACCATAGAAGCGAGTGTACGTTGCCGGGAAACAACAGCCCCTGCCGGTTCTGTCCGTGCAATACGCAGGACACAACCGGCCCCTATCTCTTGGGCGCATCTGAAATGGTAACACTCGCTGCATCCGTCCGCTGCACAACGTAAAGTTGCTCCGCGCTTTCCGCAAAACTCGCAAGAGGTTTGTTTGGCGTAGCGCAAGAGCCTTCGCCGTGGTACTAGCAAGTAATCAAATGGCGTTCTCGTTCCCTTCACAGACACGCCGACAGACCAAATAGCGCAGCCAATATGCACCCAGCAATGAGATTCGTTGCAGTCGGTTCCACTTGCCCATGGCATAAGTCGGCCCTCCATTCCGCGACATCTCTCGCCCTCACCGCAGAGTTCACAGCAGCGATTGTCTGCCCAATCAAGGACATCATCGTCCTCAATTGACGAATCGTCCGGGGTCCCGTCCCTTTCTCGACTACTGTCCAAGTGCCCATTCCCATTGCAAGTCATTGGGATGGACGTATCAAGGCCCACAGCATTTCCGTTGGCTAGGGCTTGAGATGCCAAACACGTTGCGTCCCTCATGACCTCTATCGGATCACATGGCACACTATTCATGCTCTCACATTGCAAACACCGCCATGGACGTCCTTTGACAGCCAAACCCGTCACCCCATTGCGCTTCACTCCGCAAGACTTCGAAAAAGGACTTGCGGCGCCAGACCCGTGGCAAAAGTCGTGATAGCACTCTCCGCAATCCGTACAAAATAAAAGCGTCTCTTCTCGCCCACCCGAGCCGCACAGGCGACACATTTCAACATCTGGAGAAAGACTAGTGAGCGTCTGGGAGAAATTTTCTGCGCTGGCCGACACCTTCCTGATAGACTGGAAAACGATTTCGCGTTCAACCGGAAGCAGCTCCGCATCTGGATATAGATCAACTGCCCCCCGACCTGTCTTCGAGTTGGTGCCATGTACGCGGTAGCGACGTCTCGCATTTTGGGCTTGCTTAGTATTGTGATCCCTCTTCTTCTTCTCTGTAGTGCAAATGGGACAACGATACTTGGCGTCTGAGCCCTGCAGTTTCTTGAACTTGTCTTTTGTCATCCCCGCGCAACCCAATGCATGTAGCCACTCATCGCAATAGTCGCACTGGACCATGGGAATGTTCTCTCCCTCCCGGTAAACCTTATGACAAATGGGACACACGACTCCCCCATTCTTGATCTCCTTTGCACAGGCACTACAGGCCTCCAGGGCCTCATGCCACTCGCCGCGGGGAATATCCACAATCGAGCAATGCTTGCAAGTAAGACACAAGTCGCAGCGCCACGCATGCGGGTCGCACCCAGGCGGCAAGCAGGTAATATGAATCGCAAAATGGCCACATCCCAAGCACTTGACGGTATCACACTCCGACTCTGTGGCATCCACTTGCATGCCATCAAACGCCTCATGTTCGACGGGACTTGTGGCCGTATCGCTGCTACTGTTATACACATCCTTATCAATGGCCATTTGGCAGCTGACACACTTCATACAAGCCGTACACAAAAACTTGCCCTGCCATGACAGCGCTGAAAAGCCGGCATCCGTTTCCATCTCTGGCCATCTACACCGGGTATGCATCCTCATCTGACACGACGAGCAGGTCAAAATAGCTCCCAGTCTGGTATCGTAACTATCTCCCTCACACAGCGAGCAACCACTGCCCCTCCCAATAAGCTTTTCATCAATTGGAGTCCTCTCATGATACAGTTCTATTCTCGGCGGGAGCATCTCCCCTCCCAACTCCTCATTCTTATTCGCATGCCTCGGGCAATAGGTCTTAAACCCGGCGATCAACGAGGCCCCCCCAATGAGCGAACAGCGAAAATGCATCGGGCGACAACAAGCCGTGTTCATGTACATGCACGCCAACGAGGGGTTTCCACCGCCACAAAAGACGCACTTGAACCTCTTTGCTCTCGCCAGGGCGGCGTGGACGCCCATGAGAGTCTTTGCAGCACGCGGCGGCTGCCACACCTCGGGCGACCATAGCGCGCAGTTGCGATGGGCATACAAGGACTTGCCGGCCTTTCCACGGATCGGGCCGACCAGGGCGCCCTCGCACTCGCGCTGCGAGCCGGCTATGGAGCAGAAGGCGCAGACGCGGGCGGCGGGGGGAGCGGGCGGGAAGTAATCAGCGGGACGCTTCTTTCGCTTGCGGTCCGGGCGGGTGTCCAGCACGGCGTCCGTGGCGGTAATGCGCGGGCGCTTGGCGCGCACGGGGTTGCGCGCGGTGA
>NW_005179158.1:554157-574362 GCF_000350225.1 Chondrus crispus
GCACCTGGACCAACAAGGCTATCTAGAAAAACCATGACGTTCTTACCCCGAGTAACGGGTGATCTCCTCATATGGCGGACAGCTAAGATCAGTGCCTCCACCTCAAGTATGTTGATATGATAGGCTCGGGAAGCGACACGCCAGCGATGTATGATCGCTGTATGCCACTGTAAAGAGGACCAAGTGGTCATGATGGAATGGCCCTCGGACCAGGCGTGGGTGGGGGATGGGGAGACGCCTGCGAGCAGGCGAGGGACAGTTGTGAAGGGCGTACAGGGGATGGAGTTGTGAGTTGGCGCGAAGGCGGGGAGCGGTTGCGTTTGTGGGTTGCCAAGCGAAACTTGTCTATTGTACTGTATGATTTGGAGGACTCGCGGATCAAGCGGCCAGTCACGATCGCGATTCCCGCAGCTGCATCAAAGCTGCCACGTGACGCATGCATTCCTACGGTCACACTATTTCCCGCCCAACCTTTCTTGACTTTCCAGCACCGTCGTCACCGCCTCCTCCGTTACGCATCTCCCACCCGCGTCCTTCTCAATTTGCCGCCACGTCCGCCATGAAGCCTCGCACCCCCGCGTCCGAAAACCCTTTCGAGGCGCGCTGGGCCGTACTGTCCGGCGCACGGCGGCGGCACGCGGCGCCCAAGCGGGCGCGGCGCAACGTGTTCGCGGACCGGCGCATCGGCGAGGACGACCCGACGCTGGCGGACGAGGACCGCTACCTGGCGCGCTTGCAGCGCGAGCGCACGCGGCGCACGAGCAAGCGCGCGAGGTACGCGCTGGAGGAGGACGGCGAGGGGGAGGAGGGGCCGCCTGAAGCGCGCGCGACGCATTCGCTGCTCCGGGATGACTACGACGAGGCGGAGGCCCTCGAGGAGGCGCGCGGGAACGAGGACGCCGCCGGCGACGAGAGCGGTGACGAATTTCTCACCGTCAAGCCCGCCGAGGAGGAGGCGCCCGGCAGGGAGCGCACGCATCAGGAAATTATGGACGAGGTCGTGCTGAAGAGTAAAATGTACAAGGCGAAGCGCCAGCAGGACAAGCATGAGGCTGACGCCCAGACGGCCAAGCTTGACCAGGAGCTCCCGGATATCATGCGTCTACTGGCGCAGGCGGGGGATGACTTTGCGAAGAAGAAGGCGCAGGAGAACAGGACAGTCTTGCCGAAGAAGAAGGCTTCCATTTTTGAAGAGGAGAACGACAAGGGAGACCTTGCTCATGGCACGGTATCTCCGCCGCCGCCGAATCGGACTGCCAAATTCAGTTATGAGAGCGTTTATCAGCAATTGGCCTCGGAAAAGAGGGCGAGGCCGTCAGATAGGCTACTGACGGAGGAGGAGAAGGCGAAAAAGGAGCTCGACGACCTCATGGAGATGGAAAGGATGAGAAGAGACCGTATGCAGAACGCTGTCGAGTCGGATGCCGAGGAAGATGAGGGGCGTCGTGACGTTGCCTCATCTAGAAGGCCGAGGCAAAAGACGAACAAGAAAAATCGTCGCGCTGGTGGAGATGACCTTGAAGATGGCTTTGAGCTTTCGGCAAGCGATGGCGATGATGATAGTGAGGAGGATGATCAGGCGCATGCGCCAGATGATGAGCCTTCCGCATCAGACTCAGATCATGCTTCCGACAGGGCAGAGGACGAGGAGGATATAGATCCGAACGGTGCAGTTGTCGCAGATCATGCGGAGACACAATCGAGAGCCAAAGAAGGCGTCCCTTTTGTCTTTAAGCATTGCCCTGCTTCCCCGAGGGAACTTCAAAAGCTCTTTGAGAATCGAACTCTTTCTGAACGGCAACTGGTGGTCGAGCGCTTGCGCAAGTGTTTTGCGGTATCATTGAATCCGCCCGTTAACGCAACGAAACTCGATCGTCTGTTGGAATGCTGCCTGTTTCGAATAGAAATTTTATCCAAGGTTTCTGCTGTAAACCTGAAACGGGCTGTAGCAGAAATTGACATGCTACTCATTCACGCTCATGCCCTTGGCAAGAGAAATGAGGGGCTGGTTGCGGGATGGGCCCGCGACACTATTGCCAATGCGTTTCACTCTCTGACGTCACCAAGGAAATCAGGGGGTCTGTCGAAGAGGTGGAACGCTTCAGATTTGCTTGTTTTGCGCAGCGTCGGCCGGCTCTTTCCGTCCTCTGATATTAGGCACCCGGTAAGCACGCCACTGGTACTGCTGCTTTCGGAAGGACTTGCAATATCAAGAATGCTATGCTGTAGAGATGTTGCAATGGGATGTTTTGTAGGAAGACTCCTCGTTGAGCAGATGGCCGGTGCTGGTCGGTACTCAGGACAACTGACGACGTTCATAACATCTGTGCTCTGCGGGGCTCTATCTCCGGGAACACCGAAACTAAGGGGACTATTTGGTGCTTACAGAGAGGGCGATTGTGAGGCCGACGTTGGAAGCCTTCGCCTGCGCGATCTGATGGAGGCGGATGAGGCAAACGCGGACGACGAAAATAGCTCAGGAGGCGAAAATGAGCAGGATGACGGAAATCACTTGCAGAATATGGTAGTGGAGTCCGTCCTCTGCCTGGCTGATGCAGCCACTATGTCAGGGCGTGTAAGCCATCAAGATATTGTGTTCCAGAAACTACCGTTGAGACGGTTGCCTCGAGGAAAGAATTGCACCAATTTACTGCAGGCGTTGGTTTCATCACGAGAGACGCGCAAGCCACTCGCTTTGTACACAGTATCTGCAGCGGCAGCTGTGCGCAAATCTTTGAACCCAAAGTTCTCGGCAGAGTCTGGGGTTTTCCGGCGAGTCGCTCGTACGTCGTATCATGCGGCTCGAAGTGGAGATATGAGCCAATCAGCGATGAGGGTAAGGCGGGCGCTCAAAAAAGAGGAGCGCGGATGGGCTCGAGACGTTCGACAGTCTGCCTCGGCTCGACGGACGGAGCAAGACAGGGAAGACGGGGCGAGAAGGGAGCGGGGGGACAAGCGAGCGAAGGAAGCTATGGCGTTTTTGGAGGCGCAGCAAGCGACGTGGAAGAAAGCCGAGAAGCGGCAGCGGATGCTGTCTGGGAAGAAATGGTGAAGAACTGTCAGGAGTTGTGTGTAGGGGGCGGATTGGGCCGGAGGGGCCACAACCGTATGTGACCAATCTGCTTACAGGGAATTCAGGACCGGGACATGGTCCGGTGGGACATGTGCCGCGTGGACACGAGCACATGCATCATAGAATCGGGAAGATTCACGCACGTTCCACTGCGTAGTTGAGGAGTTTATGCTGTGAACCTGGCACTATTTTAGTTCGTTGATCCTACTGCAGAGCACGATCCCCGGCTTCGGCAAACCACGTTAATACTCCAACCCCAGACGCGCCCACCATCAGAATCATTCGCTTGCACATAAATGGCTTTGCAACGGCCCAATGGAGTGAGTTTCACAGCTCCAGATTCAGGGTTATAAAGTCATCGTCGAAACGTTTCGTACACTCGCTCTATGTTCCATGTCTGATTCCGTCGCCCGCCTTCTGGCCGCTGGAGCAGACTAGTCTTCTCTCTCTGGTTTGCTTCTACTTTCTCCCACCTGCTCTAGAGTCCCTCTTCCTTAATGCCTGTGCTCTACATGACGAGAGAGCGAAGAGCGAAATGAAAATTCTTTCTTGCAGCCCTTGTGACGGCACTTGTAGACTTTTCGCGTCGGGTTGTTCGAGGTGTCTTCTGCGACCGGTGCAGGGGTCGTTGAGGAGGAAGAAGAAGACATCGATGAAGAAGCGGTGTTACGAGGCATCTTTGATGAATAGAATGACACAAGATAGTGAATCGGCTTTGAGCAGTGTGAGTTGGTGTGGGTGAGCAGAAAATTTGGCAGAGCAGCCTGCGCCTCTGACTAATAAGTAAGGAATCGTGAGAGCCCGATCCCTACGTAGCAGGGGAGAAGCTGCTATCAGTCGGAGAAAGCAGAATTTTGTGCAGGAGCAGCAGCAAGAGACAGCAGAAAGTGATGGCGTGAACCAATAGAGTGCAGGGCGGAAGATATGCACTTGATGTCATGTGTTGTGAAGCTGCATGATTGCGCTCTAGTCTCCGCGGTTGAGCAATACCCTATCAACAAGTGGCACTTGACAAGAGACCCAAGTTGTAAACCTCGCCAATGTACGAGAGAAATGTGCAAAAACTTCGACAACGGCAGCATGTAACATGCACTGGTACGTGCGAAGTTATACCCCCGCAACATCGAGAATGGAATTTTTGAATATTGTTCATGAGTGTTTCTTGAAATGAGGCCAATTTTGTGTCATCTGTTGCGGCCACTGTATACAGTAACTGTAGGCCTACCGAAGACAGAAGAGCAGGCTCCCTAATTCCATATCGACGGTAGGCATTGTTCCTTGAATGAAGACAGCGAGATGAATTCGATTTCATTAACTTACTTCCAGGTAGCAATGCACATCGAGCAACCGCTCTCACTCACGGATTACCCTGTGCTTGGTGCACAATTGGTCAGCATTTCAGATCGTAATCTATTTGCACGTTTCTCGATACGACAGTGCTTCAGATAATTTTGTTATCTTTTCACCAAGTCTGAGTAAATATTTTGTTGTTGCATGTTTCCTGTATATTCTCAAACTCACAAAGCTTAGCAAAATACTTGTTCATGCCATTACAGCATGCAATAGAGTACCATTGAATTCTTCCTTCAACAAAAGGTTTTGGTATACACCAGGACCCTAAAACACTGATCTGAATTATGCCATACATATTGCAACTGGCATCGATTACGCCCGAAACAATTGAAACGTTCCTTCCGTAGAAGTTCCTTGTTCCATTGGAACCTTCTCTAAAGAACAGCGAGGTATAAACACATTCCATCGTCCGTGTGCAGAGTAGGCGGGGCAAGAATGCATGAAAATGGCACGAGTTCTACGGAAACCTTACCCAAGCCTCGCTAGACGGGTTAACTGTATTTACACTTTTCGAGATGCCATGGAAAAGTCTCGGTATGAAAGCGTGAATGACCCAACTTGCATATAACTGCAGTCGGTACGTGAAAGAGAGGCTGAAACATATTCTTCGGCACGAAGGTTGTCGTTTGAAAAATAGAAAATCCACAAGAGTGTGTTACAATTGGGGTGGATTTCTGGTCTGAAACCGATTCCTTCTTTGAATCGATGAAATGGCTTCAAGCTCCCTGGCCGGTACGTATTGTGAGATGAATTCGGTTACAGAAAAAAAGGTCTGCACCGTCCACAATGCATGCAAGCCTCTTACAGAATTGTCTTCTTTTGAGGGGTGGTGTCAAGTTTTGTGACCAAGGAATGGATGCAGATATTTATATGCCTGGGGATCGGAAGAGTGTATTCACCCCGTCATCCGGTGTTTTTGTATGCGCGGAAAAGAAACTGACGCAAGTTATTATTTGAAGCCGGGTGGAATTACTGTAAAAGGTGGCATTTCTTGCGATCAGGATGACAGAGAACCACAGCGTCAAATCACGGGTAATTGTCCAAGGAGGGGAGATGTCATTAGCGGTCTTGCATGGAACTGAAAAAGAGGATGACACTATTGCAAAAATGTACCTTTGTCACGCCCTATCCTCATCCTTGCAACCGCCTTCTACATTGGAGGTTTCCATGCTCACGGAGAGCGGCAGCCCTGCTTGCTGAGTACTCAAGGTCTGCATATATCGTAGAGCGTCGTCGCCGTGCGAAGTGAACGCATTTTGACAACAGGATGTCCCGCCGTAGGAGGTGAGGAGCGAACCAGAAAAACGAGGGTTTACAAATTACACAAGGACTAATTGTATCGTTTTGATGGGCTTCGTAAGCTCGGACTTGCCTTCCCGTTTCCTTGAAGGAAGGACGCGCTATTGACGCAAACTCTGTGCCAGCGCATATTTGTGTAAGTGTCTGCTGAGGAAGAAATGATAGTCATGCGTCGTCCTCTCAAAAAGAGGAAACGCTTCATCGCATAGGTAGGGCGATCACCAGCTTGGCGACACGTCACATATCGCATGCCTGTCAAGGATGTGAAGCGCCAGATCAAGAGCTTTACGTGTTGGCGTTGTTGACGTCAACGCAGCCGTCAACGATTCTGTCCGTAGCGACCGAAAAGATGCCATGTGGCTTCGAAAGAAACAAAAATTCACATCGCTGGACGTCGTCATTGAAATGATCAATCGTGGTCACAGAACCTCTTTGGGGCCCACTCGCCCCTATTCTAACCTCCCCCCCTCCTCCGCCCTGCTTACCAATACACTTATCCAAGACGACCCACGACTCGCGGACAATCAGTGTCTATCGATCGACAGAACCCTCTTACGGCCGACGGGGACGGGCTCTTCGATCCCTCAATCGCCCCCCTCCCCCATAACCGTGATACGCATGCGACCTTTTTTTTTTTGACTGACTCTCAATGTCCTCCCCCTCTTACTCCATTCTACGCACCGCGCTCTCTCGCATTTCCTCATACTTTACTCCCAAATCCACACTCGCCGGTCGCGAACTTCAGTTACGAATTGATACCGCCCAGCTGTACCTTTCAATTCCGGCGCGTCTACGGCTTCCACTTCATGAACATCCCGAGACACCCGAGCAGGCCCATGTTGCGGCCATTTTGAACGTGGAGGCGCTCCCTGCTTTCCAAGAACAGGCTAACATCGTCACCGCATATCTCACGGCTGCCTGCCAGAAACAACTCGTCGCCTTGTCATCTGCGATACGTTCCAAGTCCTCCGTGGATCATTACATTCGAAGCCAGTTTGGTTTCGTGACCGGTATGGGTGACAGCTCCGTGCCGGATGCCGGGCGCGGCATTTATGTACATGGCTCGGCATCGCGAGGAGCGTTACTAACCTTATACCCAGGCGTGTCATATCTTCCTAGTCACGTTCGGCAATTGGGCGACAACGTGGGGAACGATTACTGGATCTCACGTTTTGATGGAGTTGTCATCGACGGTGCCGCCCAGGTCGAGCTGCAGGTCGGCATAGACGCAGACCAGGAACAAGAGCTGGTTCATCCGCTCGCCCTGGGCCACATTGTTAATCACCCACCAAAAGGTAAGGAGGCCAACTGCTTGCAGTTTATGCTTGATATTGACGTAGGTAGATTACCTCACGAGGCACGAGAGCTTGTTCCGAACGCTTCGTTTGAAGGCGAGACGAGCATGCTGGAGCGTATCGAGAACCGTGCATATCAACAGAGAGTTCCTGGGAGCGTCCATTTTCTTTCGAAAGGACGGCATGCCCACAGGATAAAAAGGACACTGGCTCTTGTTGCCACTAGGGACATTTATGACGAAGAGATCTTTATGAACTACCGCTTTAATCCAAACTCACGAGGCTTGCCTGAATGGTATCACGATTGTGACCCCGAGGCGAGCAGTAGAAGGTGGAATTGCGCTGGGATCTTTTCTTGAGCACGATAGGGTGGGCCCCTTGGTAGCGGACAATTCTGATGCTATCTCAAAACTTTCACACACCCTTAGCTGTGTCGTTTTTGTACATATGTATGTTACCAGAGGACTAAATACAAATCCAGAAGGCTGTGAAGTACTCTTGGGATATTTACATGTGGTTAGAATGTTGGTGCTGCAGTAGTCATGCTCTTCTCTGTGAGAAAGCGGGCGATGTGAAGGATGGTGGGCCCTGGCTGTTCCCAAATATTGGGGTCATGCCGTTGCCAAACCCCGACCCTCCACCACCTGGGGGCTGTGAGGCTGCCAAGGCTGCAAAACCAGAAATTCCACCGCTCTGGCCCCCGAAAGCAGCACCACTACCAGCAAAAGGAGAAGCACCCCCACCGGGAAATCCAGATTGTGGCGCTCCAAAAGTAGATTCTCCAAACCTTACGTTAGACATTTCACTCCCAAAAGGGGGCCCTCCGCTTCCAAATCCGGAGGGCGCCGGGGTCGGTTGCGCTGAAAACGGAGACTGACCTCCACCAAGCGAAGACTGTGCCCCAAATCCAGCCCCAAGCTGCGAATTCGCTCCAAATTGCACTGCACCACCAAGCTGTGAACTTTGCCCGAATTGTGGTACGGCCCCTGGTTGCGTCGAGGCTCCAAGCTGCGACCCAAATCCAAAAGATGCCCCTCCGCCTAGCGTAGAAGGAGCTCCAAATCCGGAGGTTTGTCCAGAAGCATCTGACGTGAAAGCCGAAGTACTAGGGCCCGTATGTTGCTGAGTGAGCGATGAGAAAGCACTAGTCTGTCCGCTTTGTGTCCCTGCCGTTGCGAAAGGACTTGCACTGGCCTGCCCAAATGCAGCCTGCTTACCAAATCCTTGGAAGGTCTGCTCCCTAGGGGCGTTGAATTTCGAAGCCGACATTGCCCCAAACCCGCCCTCACGCCTGAAATTTTCCTCCCCATCCGAGTCCGAGCTATCTGCATCAATGGGCGGGAGAGACTCGTTAGCAGGCGCGTCGTCTTGAGATGTCGCAGGTTCAGCCGGTTGAGTCGAAAATGCTGCCGAAAAGGAATTCGAGAACTGCAATGCCGTGCTCTGTGTTGCTGTGGCAAACAGAGACGCACTTCCTGACTCTTCTTTTGACTTCGACTTGCTTTCAGAAGCCTGAGCGGCACCAAATAAGGAAGTGGTTGGTTTACCCTCAGGAGCCAGTTTGTTCCCGAAGACACCGAATGCGTTTGATTCGCCACTATCAATTCCGAAGATGGGAGGACTGCTCTGAGCTGTCATGGCCAACTGGGTTCCTATCGTTCCCGTAGTAGGTCCAATGGACAGATTCTTCGACGTCACAGGGTTGGGCTTGACATCGTCGTCAGGCGGTAGAGCCGTAAAAGTGGAACTTGTCACCTCTTCTCGAGGAATTGGATTTTCTCGTTGCTTTTGCTTCGGGACAGAACCGGCGGGCACCACAGCTGAAAAGTCTATTGTCAAATCATCATCTGGTGGAAGAGAGGCGAACGGAACCTCTTTTCGGTCATCTTCCGGCGGCAATGTGGCAAAGGGAGAGTCGGAAGCCTTTGGTGATTGCTCCTGTGCTACGGAACCCTTCTTCGTTCCGTTTGATAGTGGGTTTGCAGAGCTGGTAATAGGGGAGTCTGGATCCGGCGGTAAAAAGGCCACCGGAATTGTACCTGCGGCTCGAGCTCCAGCACTTTGAGAATCTTCTTGTTGCAAAGACCTCTTACGTTGCACTCCATGTGGCTCGGGCGGGAGAGAGGCAAATGTGTCTGTTTCATGTGGCAAGATGGGAGGCTTTTTAGTGCTCTGTCGGCGTCCAGATGTCACCGGCTTGAAAGAGAGGGGTGACTCCCCCGCGTTTAGTGGCTGGCCAGAAGACGCGACGACTGGTGGAACCGAATCAGAGGTTCCAAACAGATCTGCTGCAACTGCAGGGACTCTAATTCTTGGTATCCCAGCAGAAGGAACGTTTGGTTTGGTCATAGGTTTTGATGTGATCTCTCGTGCCGTGAAGTGATTTGATGTGGATGGCGGGTAGAACGCCCGCTTGCTCCCCGCTTCTTCAGCTCCTGCTTGCCCATCCTCCGGTAGGTTTGATAAAATGTTTCCACTTGATGCAAGGCTGGGAATTTCCCCCCGCTCATGTCCTACTCCCTCCTTGACAGTCCCAGCTGGATCTCTAGACGCTGACGCAGACCGCTTTCCTGAAGGTACTACGCGATTGCCAGCACTTGACGATTCTTTCCTTTCTCCTCGCTGATAGGACAGTGGAGCGAAAGATGGAGTCTGGTTGTTCTTCACACTGTGAATAGTTTCGCTCCTTCTGTTGCGAATCATGTCAATGTTCTGCTGCCCGTGGCCATTAGAGCTGGCGATGGAGGCGTAAAAAGCCCCAGGGCGAAGGCTCTGTTCAGCTTGGTCCGGTGCAAAACGATTCTTACCTTCGGACATCTCTTCAGCTCTGCGCCTCTCTCCTTGTGGACCTTGAACAACAATGACAGCGCGCCCATCCCTCATGGCCAAACGCCGCAATACCTTTTGTACATCTCCCGGAAGTAGTGATTCCTCAGAGTTGTACGGGTGTGTTGGGAGCATGGAAGACACTTTCGGTACAAACTCTTCGCCGGGCCCTCGTTCAGCACTTCGGAGACCACGACTACCTTGTCGAAGGTTCATAGTTGGTGACTTGATGCGGTTAATTGATAACTTCTCAAGGCGAGCCATTGACAGACCCAGATCTGTGAGCCTCCCTCCTCTGTCCAATTCATCTATGCGATCTGAAAGAGCGGCCAGGAGACCACGAAGCTTCTTGACGCGGATCCCCTGTAGGCTTAGGGAGGAATAAATTTGTTGGACCTGCTCTGCATGACCCAGTCGACTGGGTTTCCGATTCTGTGAAGTGCTCAATTTCCGTTCAATGGCAGATATGGATTTAAGAATATCCGCCTCTTTCTTTACAATGCTATCATCCATGATCTTGTCCTCGGCTTGCAAATGAGACACAAAACCTTCTTCTTCACGAACTCTGAATTCAAGATATGCCGACTCATATTCCCGAGATAAGGCATTCATACCTTTTAACGAGGTCAGCACTTCCCGCCGGAGTGAAGCTTCTTCATGGAATCGTTTCCGTAGTACATCCAACAGTCCTGCCAGTTCAGATCTGACAGTTTCAATGTGCGGCATCATTTGTTCATTTGTTTTGAAAAGCGTCTTTTGTGTTGACTCTTCCATAATTCGGTTCATGTTTAGTTCTGTTCTCATCTCGTCCAATACCATCCTGATTGAGGATGCATAGTCCCCAGGTTCTCCTACCGGAAATGATATCTGGCCAACATGGGTCGGCTTGAGCTGTTCTGGTACAACAATCGGAACATCCCTTTTCAAAACACTCGCCGAAAATGAGGGGAAAGCAAGATTCTTTAAAACCGAGCTTGCACTTGAGTCAGACTTTCCATCTCTGACGTCCTGCGAAGTTTCCGGTGCAGAAATAGATGCCGGAACCCCAAACGGAGGCCTCAGCGTCGAATGGAAGCCATCCTTGGGTGTGACCTCTCCAGACAGCAGCATGTGTTCGCTTTCAAGTGAAGAAGCTGAAAAATCGGACGTCGTTTTCGTTGTAGGCGTTGGGAGTGCTGGCATTTGGACTGGAGGCCCATGAAGGAAAGGCTGTTCAACCAAAGGCTTTTGAGCCATTTGCTCTTGAAGCGGAAGAGAAGGTACTTCATGATCGTCTTCTTGACTTGAAGATTCAGCAGCAGAAAGTACTTCCGGGAAGACGAGCTTTTCCATAGGTTTGGGCTCTGCAGGTGTCTTCTGAATGCGTCGCCGCTCGGCAATAAATCTACAGCCAGCATCAGCTCGATCGTCAACGAGGGAAAAGGGCAGCAGGAGTACGACAGACGTGAACGCAATAACGCGTGGCATAGGTTTCAGCGGGGGAAGTGCCGGTTCTATGGCGTCGACAGGATCTGTATCTGTGAGATCAAGCGCGATACCGATTGGAAACGTATCGTCATCGTTTTCATCCGTAGGCAAAGTAGCCATTTTACCTTCGTCTGGCTTCCAGTTCACCCAAACACCATTCTCATTCAAAGCGATGAGCTCCATGCTTTCGGACTTTGACGACGCGACGATGCAAATATCCCATCCGGGGATGCGGTGGCACCAAATCACTGGCGGTTTACTCTCATTCTCATCATCTCCATCCTCTCCGTCAGAAGAAGAAGGGAACGTGCCAAGAAGCGGCAAACATAACTCGCCGAGGACCGAATGTCCTTTCACGGTCAGCGAATCTCCGTTTTTGACAAGGTTCCAGACCACATGACTTACATCCTGACCGCGCACATACGAAACCATCAGAGCCTCATCGTCCAGAAAGTGGAGCGAAAACGGGCTCCACCCCGACTCAATTTCCGTGATATTATGAAGCCGTGCACCGCTCTTCGGATCATGAATGCCCACCGAGCCGCGCATTGCTCCTACGGCGAGCAGTCGATCTTCCGGGGACAAAGCTAGCGAGGTGACTGGCCCTGGCGCGTCGAACGAGCACTGGGCACTAGTCGCCGTGCCGTCGTCGGCCATCCCCGTGCCAATAGCATGTAGCTCGACCTTGGTCTCGCCATACAACAGGGCCACAAATTGGTTCAATTCCTCGCCCGGAGACTCCGTTTTGAAGGACTGCGGACACACGGCCACGGCGTTGAGCCCCCTTTGCAGCGGCGGCCCGTTGAACAGGGCGGCCCTTCCTTTTACGAGCATCTCAGTGCTAAGGACGAGGACGCATGCGTCTTCCTCCCTTTCCGGGACCGCGCGCACTACAAGGGCGGCGTCATTGAGCACGAAAGTGATGTCCAGAATGGTTTTTACGCCATGCTTTCCGAGATCGAGGCGGCCCTCCGGGAAGTCGCCGGGGGCCTTGTTGCGGAGCCCTTGGAGCAGATGGATGTATATCTCACGGTTGGAAGCGACTAGGAGGTAGCCGTGGCGCGATGAGGAGGCGAGCAGGTTACCGTGGTTGGCGGGCGGGAAGTCGGCGGATGTCGCCGGGCCTGGGTTGTGCTGCCTCTCAACACATCGGAAGAACTCGGCGAAGAACTCCCGCGGTTCGCCCAGGCTCTCCATCAGTGAACGCGCAGGGCGGACGTGCGATGCCCGCGATTCAACCTCCCAGGCGGCACTCAAGTTGCAGCGGTAGGTCTTGTTGGGAAGGGAATCGCGCGAAGTCAGGGTCAAGGGGCCCGCTATCGGTACGGATCAAAGCTGGGCGTGGGGGGGGGTTGCACCTTTCGTTTTCGAGCTTTTCATACACGTGGCGCGTGCTCTGGCATATGATGTTAAACCAAAAAGAAACTGATACACGCGGGGCACGTGTAATACGATGCTGTCGTGTACATGTGGCAGACCTGTACGTCGTGTCGAGAATGTTGCCCTGGGCACCGTGTACACGTACAGTGTCGCTTCTACGGCTTGCGCCTGAAGAGCAGCCTTCTAGAAAATCCAGCTCCAACCTCCCCGCCGCGCCGACCGGCAAGCATCTTCATCTCCCAACCCACAGACCTCTCCCACTCCTCCCGTCGATCTCGCCACCCCGCCACCATGCCGGCCTTCGTCTCCCCGACGGCCGTGCCCTTCCGCGGCCGCACTCCGCCCTCCTCGAGCCCGTGCGCGCGCCGGCCCCCAACAATGCGCGCCGAGGTCCCGGCGGCCCTTTCCGCCGCCGTGTCCGCGCTGCTGGCCGGCCTCCCGCTGCCCGCGCAGCCAGCACCCCCCTCCCTCCCGCCCCAATCGCACGCGCGGCCCGCTCCGGATGCCTCCCTCTCCGCCCGCGCCACCTTCTTCAACCCTTTCTCCCCCAAGCAGCCCGCCCCTCCCTCCAAGACCGCTCCGTCCCCCCCCGCCCAGAACACCCGGCAAGACTCTTCGTCGCCACGCGCGTCCGATTTGCAGCTCTTCGATTCGGGCGCCCCGCCGGCGGCACGCACGAAGCCCGCCCGACACCCGCCCTCGTTCGTCACGCAGGCGGTCCGGTCGGTCGGCACGTCAGTTGTAAGGATTGACACCGAGCGCGTCATACGCCCCTCGTCTAGCATCCCGAGCGCGCTGGATCCGATATTTGACGACCCTGCGTTGTCGAGGCTCTTTGGCGAGCCACCGACGAAGATTCGCATGGAGCGCGGGCAGGGGTCTGGCTTTATTATTTCCGCGGACGGCTACTTGCTGACGAACGCGCATGTTGTGAGGAATGCTCATCGAGTAACGGTTACGTTGACGGATGGCAGGTCGTTTGTGGGCGTTGTGAAAGGAGCAGATGAGTATCTCGACTTGGCTGTTATTAAGGTGGATACGGAGGGGAAGAAATTGCCGGTGGCTACAATGGGAACGAGCGCGGAGCTGGAAGTCGGCGATTGGGTTATCGCTGTGGGGAATCCGGTGGGGCTGGATAATACGGTCACGCTAGGCATTGTGTCGAGTTTGAATCGGTCTTCATCAGAGGTCGGGATACCGGAAAAGCGATTGAATCTCATACAGACGTCGGCCTCGCTCAATCCGGGATCCTCAGGAGGTCCGATTTGCAATCAGTGGGGTGAGGTCGTCGGGATCTCCACCGCCGTGCGCGCCAATGCTGAAGCGATTGGGTTTGCCATTCCCATCGACATCGCAAAGGAGGTAGCATCAGAATTGGCACGGGGAAGAACGCTCGCGCATGCGTTTTTAGGCATTAAGATGAGCAATCACAACTCAAGTGTCGCTAAAAGGGCCAACAAGGATCCGAACGCAGGAGTCATCGTGCCAGAAGTTGATGGTGCCATCGTGATTAGGGTTGTGCCAAAGTCGCCAGCTGCAGAGTCGGGATTACGCAGGAATGACGTCATTGTGGCGATTGATGGGAAAAAAGTCCGGAACGCGAAGGACGTTCAGGCGTCTGTGGATCGAGCAAGGGTGGGACAGATGGTGAACATGCAGGTTTTTAGGGGCGATGCCAGTTCTGCCCTCACTCTAGGAATCAAGACTGGGAACTTGTCACTGATCAAGAGAGACAACCTACCGAGAACAATAATTGTTCCAGGTCAATAGCTTCGGTTGGGTGGGGGGTAGAAAATGTGAGGAAGGATGTCTCTTTGCTCTTGGGAGTGTTGGGTCACTTCGGGTTTGAACCCGCGAACCTGACGCTGCTGCCATGAATGAATAGTAGTGATTGTTGCTGATGGCGACTGTGAATCCCCGGTGCTGAAGGCACACGACGGTTTCACTTCACCGCCGCGTAAATCGCATTCTTGAAAATACGCAATACTGGCTGATTGCAGATTACTTATTTGGCAACTGCTCTGACCTGAAATTTTATCGTAGTTATGGCAGCCCGTCGACAAGGGTCCTGACTGCGCACACATACTGTACATGCAACAGGTAAGGTTGGCCAAGCTCCTTCTCGAAGGGGATCGTTGTATGGCAAGCCTACTGCGACCATACATCGCTACAGCAGTTAGTAAAACGTTTACTCCTCATCCTTTTTGTGTATTTGCCGCAGCATTTTTTTTGCGAAATCCTTATCGCGCCCTGCATAGTCCATTAAACGGTGGCAATACTTTTCCGCGTGGGACAACATTTGCCGAGCATAGTAATGCTCAGCAAGAAACTTGAGCGCATCAACTGTCTCAGGTCCCGTCAAGGTTTCCTGGTCTCGCCTTGTCAGATTAGCCAAGTGGTACTGGGCAGCTTGCTCTGAATAAAAAACGCCCAGTTCTTGTTGCCGTCCATCTTTTAGTGCTTCCCGAGCCATCTTCTCGTATAGATACGCCAGTTTTGCAAGGGCCAGACTATCCTGGTCATCGCACCGCCGCGCCCTCTCGTAACACCGAATCGCATCGTCTTGCTTTGATAGCTCTTCGTAAGTCTGCCCGATCGCGCACCACATGCGCACGTCCTTTGGACGCAGAGCAGCGGCCCTTTGATAATAGTATAATGTAAAAAGCGGCAAACTCAAGAGCTCATAAGTTTGTCCCAAACCGTACCAAGCCCGGAAATCCTTTGGATTAATATCCACCGCCCGCCGGTACGCCTCTACAGCCGCGGAGGCGTTCTTCATCTCCAAAAACTCGTGCCCCATGAGCGTCCACGCCGACAAATAGTTCCGATTCAGTTTCAGCGCGCGCTGAAAATACACAACAGCCTGATCATGCTGCCCCCGCAGCGAGTAATAATTGCCAATTACGCAACACGTCTCCAGCCGAAATTTATCAATCTTGATGCATCGGTTCGCCAGCAAACTAAGCTGCACTTTGTCCTCCTTGACATACAAAATGTTGGAATAAATATCAATGCCGTCCAAACAATGGGGATCCTCTGTATAAATGTCATCGTAGAGCTGCTGCGCCTCATCAAACCTTCTCACATTATACAATGCCAGCGCGAGTTGCCCCTTCACAAAGGCCGAGTGCGGGACGACATCAAGGACATTCTCATAGATCTGTCGCGCAGCCTCCGCCTCATCCATTTCGTTATAATAATGTGCCAAAAACAATGCCTTGAGCCACTCCTGTTTAACATCGAGCTCCATAACAACGTCCGCACTCTCGCACAGCGGCGCCAACTCCAGCCACGCGCCCCAGTTGTACGGAAACAGCGAGAGGCTCTGCTCGAAGGCATAGACGGCCTGCTTCGCCAGGCGCATCTGCTTAAGCACGACGGCGAACAGATACCACAAATGCGCGTCGAGCTTTCCCTTCACTCTTAGCGACAAGAACTCCTGGCGCAGCGCCGCGAGCTCCATATTCACGGGCTCGGTCCAATCCGCGAGCTCCTGACGCTCCTCCTCCTTGCGCTTCTCCCCGGCGAGATACAGGGCGTACATGCGGAGGAAGCGTGCGTGCGGGGTATTGCCCACGCGCAGCGACGACGCGGCGCGGCGGTACTGCTTGGCGTCGAAGAAGCCCTTGGCGAGCACGAAGGCGGTGTCGCGGCCCGGGGCCGCACCGTACGGGCGCTGGCACCGCTCGCACGCGTGCTCGTCGAAGGCGGCGGCGCGCGCAGCGTCGGGCGAGTCGGAGGGCGAGGCGGACGACAGGGCCGCGCTGTACAGCTGCGACGCCCACGAGGCCGACTGGATCAGACCACGCAGATTGAGATCGTCGATGGCGTGCCGCAGCTGGTGGATGGCGTGCGGGTCGCGCATTTCGGCGTACAGGACGCGGGCCGCCTCCATGGTGGCATATATGGGAACGGGGGCGGCGGTGGTTGGCACAGCGGGAGATGGTGGAGGGGTGCAAGTGGGCAGGTTGGGGTGAGAGCTTCGGCTGGGGCGGATGGGGGTACGGTTGTTACGGTGGTGGGTGGTCTTGGATGGATTGTCTATGGGACAGAGCGGGAAAGGGAATGGGGGGCGGACAGGATAGAAGTGCGGGGGGGGGGGGGGGGGGCTGGGAAAAAGGGCAAAAGTGCCGACCGCTGAGCGAAGGTCGAAACGCAACGTGCAGCCAATTGGACAAAGTCCCGCCAAAACTTGTCCGCAATTCGCCATTTTGAATTTTCATTCAAACCCGCGGACCAAAACCGTCCTCTCTCCTCCCAGCCAGCCCTATTTATACCGCCCTGCGCCACCTGCCGCCTCCTCGCACCCACCCCCTTCCGCCTGCTTCCATCCACATCGTTTGACAGGTGCTCTTAGAAGTATCTCTTGTTGAACTCTTCCCCCCCCCCGCCTTCTCCCACCTTTCCCCGTCCCACCCACCCACCCACCCACCCCAACACCATGCGTGAGATCATCTCCCTCCACATCGGCCAAGCCGGCGTGCAAGTCGCCAACTCCTGCTGGGAGCTGTACTGCCTGGAGCACGGCATCTCGCCGACGGGCGAGCTGACTGAGGAGAAGAAGGCCAACCCGGGCAACGACTCCTTCTCCACCTTTTTCTCGGAGACCTCTAGCGGCAAGCACATCCCGCGCGCCATCTTCCTGGACCTGGAGCCCACCGTCGTCGACGAGGTCCGCTCGGGCACGTACCGCCAGCTCTACCATCCTGAGCAGCTCATCACCGGCAAGGAGGACGCCGCGAACAACTACGCCCGCGGCCACTACACCGTCGGCAAAGAGATCGTCGACACCGCCCTGGACCGCATCCGCAAGCTCGCCGACAACTGTACCGGCCTTCAGGGCTTCCTGGTCTTCTCGTCCGTCGGTGGCGGTACCGGATCCGGCCTCGGATCTCTCCTTTTGGAGCGCCTCTCCGTCGACTATGGCAAGAAGTGCAAGCTCGGCTTCACCGTCTACCCGTCGCCTCAGGTCTCCACCTCCGTCGTGGAGCCTTACAACTCCGTCCTTGCTACTCATTCGCTTCTCGAGCATCTGGACGTCGGTGTCGTGCTTGACAATGAGGCCATCTATGATATCTGCCGTCGCTCGTTGGGCATCATGCGCCCCACCTATTCCAACCTCAACAGGCTTATCGCACAGGTTGTGTCCTCTCTGACGGCCTCCCTCAGGTTCGATGGTACTCTCAATGTTGATATCAATGAGTTCCAAACCAACCTGGTTCCGTATCCCCGCATTCATTTCATGCTCTCCGCATACGCTCCGATCGTCTCCTCCGAGAAGGCCTACCACGAGGAATCGAGTGTTGCCGAGATCACCAACTCTGTCTTCGAGCCGAATGCCTCGTTCGCCAAGTGCGATCCCCGCTCCGGTCGCTACATCGCTGTCTCTCTCAACTACCGTGGTCTCGACATCTTCCCGAAGGACGTCAACGTCGCTGTCGGTACCGTCAAGACGAAGAAATCGGTCCAGTTTGTCGAGTGGTCCCCGACGGGTGTGAAGATCGGTATCAACTCGCAGCAGCCCACTAAGATCCCCAACGATGAGCTCGCCAAGGCCCAGAGGTCCGTCTGCTCCATGGCCAACTCTACTGCTATCGCTGAGGTGTTTGCTCGCATTGACGCTAAGTTCGATCTCATGTACGCCAAGCGCGCCTTCGTGCATTGGTACGTCGGAGAGGGTATGGAGGAGGGTGAGTTCTCAGAGGCCCGTGAGAACCTTGCCATGCTCGAACACGACTATGCCGAGGTTTCCGGTGAAGCGGATGAGGACGAGGACGAATACTAATTCGGAAGGATTCCTTGATAGTACCTTGACGAGTTACGCATGAGCACATACAATCATTACATCTCAGTAGCCAGGAATAAAACTGCTTTTTATTGAGGATCTCATCTCGTGCCCGGTTAGCAATTGTACATGTCGCTCTGCAAACGCAGTAGTCTTTACAAAGTGAACAACGAGAAGATGCCCTTGCGCAGCAAGTTAATGCGCTTTTTCTTTCTGAACATACTGTCTTTGCCTTTGCTCTGTCACATTGACCGATGCGGACAGTTCGTGCTGGATGGCTTCGCCGTTACGTTGTAAGGTCATTTTAAATGAGGGGCAAAACATTTCTTAAAATCTTTTTTTTAAATGAGGGGCAAAACATTTCTAGGGTTTGTCACATTACAGAAAGAACGGTTACTGTAATTGTTACATTTTGTAACTTTGTCCATAAAGTCACGAAAAAGCGTGTTTTGGCGGCGAGTTCGCTCGGATTTTCTAAGGTTGTCCGTAAAGTCACAAAAACACGTGTTTTGGCCGCCAGTTTGCTCGGATTTTCTGAACGCAAAACTTTCAAACAACGCGTTTGGCAAAACTCACAGCATACCCAAAACTCGGGGCATGTGAGTTTTCCACGAGTTTCACATCCGCCTGATCATGTGATCATTGCTGTGAACAGCAATGCCGGATCGACCTGTCTTGAAGGAAAACGAAGTGGGTCTTCCATTCTTTGCATCAGCGCAAACGAGTCTCAGACTGCACGGGTCGTACCGGTTTGCGTCATGGACGCCCCCATCACTTCATCTACCCAGAATCCATCAACGGATCAAAAGCACTACCCTTCTCACTGGGTCAATTTTGGACACCTTTGCGTATCATAGCACTACAAGGCGCATGGACACTCCAACCTCAAACGAGCTACTGCTGTACCGAGTAAATACAACCGGCAATGCAACCAATGGCCACAAGCGCACCAAAACAGACGCCTATTTGCGGAGAACTCGTTTACAGTGAACATGTTTGCGACGCTGCAACTTCAAAAATGGCTCAATTCTGAACACTTGCGTTTGCTCGATACAAAGCTTCTCCTATGACTTTAGAAAGAATAGAGCGAACAATTGTCGCCGCCCTCGCCCCGCCCTTCCTTCCTCGTATCTTTCTCGGCTTTCCTATCGACAAAAGCGCCGACATAGCGCTACGTTCAGCAACTGTCTGTAGCTTCCTAAGTTCCCGTTCACGAGCAACTCGCACTTTTTGTTCTGCTTTGCAATTCTTTTCTGCAGCCCTCTCCTGTTTCTCTTTTTCTTTCACCAGCTGCTGGCGGATCTTTGCCCTTTCATTCTGTTTTCGATATTCAATTAGCTGTCCCACAGTCAAACAAGCAACTGGTGCTCCACAGTCCAAGGCAATTCTTTTTACTCCTATTCCCGTATTTTGCGCCACTGTTACCGCCCCAACTTCTCGCCAAATCTTGCCTGTAGTGCGAGCGGAAGACAATACAGTTCCAAGCTTCTGAATTGCCAAAGCACAGTCCTTCTCCGTGTGAAATATATTGTCCAGTCTCCTGTACGTTTCAGAATCTGCACTGCGTTTCTTCACTGTTCGCAACTGGCTACCACCTTGCTTCCAAGCTCGTTCGAGATTGTGAATCTTCTCGTCCAAAATGTCCTCATCATTTTTAAAGCGCCTCGGAAAATCCGGGTCAAAGGGAAACAAACCAGTAGCAACAAATGAGCGCTTGACATCTAAAA
>NW_005179158.1:574462-598063 GCF_000350225.1 Chondrus crispus
AACCGTGATCTGTTCATGACCGAAAACACCGCACATCAACTTGAATTTAACTGTTTTTGTATCGCTCAATGTGGTGCTGCAGATGGTGTCACGGATCTCCCGAACAGACTGTTTAAATGTCTTGTTGATGGATTGATCACACAGCTGAAGGAAGTGTGATGTGTTGGCCGGGGCCTGTATTACCTCAATGTTGTACTTACGACATACTTCTAGCCATTCATACCCGCCTTTAGAGGCATGACCGTCAAGTGTGAGAACGATTGCGATGTTCTGCGGCGCAATTTCTCGAGCATACGTGTTGAAGTGCTCGACGAAAAGGCGTATATTGTTTCGCTCCGTAGACCTGTTTGCGCTGCATTTGATTACTCCCTCCCGTGGAAACCAATCCGTCTTCCCCAGCTTTTTATGGACGGCGAAGCAACCGGTCTGGGATAACTCCTCTCCGCCCTGGGTTGGGTGAGAGGCGGAGGCTTTAGCGAGGGAGCACGCGGCGCGGACGCGACGCGCCAATTAAACCGATCGGACGAGCTCGCGAAAAGGGAGTGGCTCACTGGCCGGTTACGCGCAGTCGCCCCGTGGTGCGTGAACGGGAGCGACCGGTAACGGGTTACAAGCCAGCGCGCCTGACGGACAACCGAAACGGACGTACGTAGGCGCAAAAGGGACGGGGGCGAGCTTGCCCCAGTTTACTGGTGGGGACGGGTGTCAGGTCTTAACCCCTCAGAGGGACGCCTCGGACACCTGTCCCAGTGTACAGTACCTGCCGCCTAGTGCGTACCAGGTACTGTACGCCATTAAAAAACTAGCCCCTCAATTCGTAATTACCGCGCGGACGCTGCAGCTACACGTGTGTACTACTGTACACACGCGCTGCTTACAGACTACCGCACGGATGCCACGTGTGCTAGCGTACACGTAATACTAGCAGACTACCGCTGGGCCGACACGTGCACTACTGTACACGTACGCCAAATTACGACCGCTCGGCACGCGCGCGCTCCCTTCACGTGGGCACACCCGCCCACGTGTCCACCGTGCACGGCTGCACTGTTAATAATATCCCCGCGCGCGCGTCCGTCGTTATACTACACGGTCGATCGCCCAGACTCAGTGGTTCAAGCCAATTCTGCAAAACGTATTTTCCCGCGACAAAAAAGAACGGAGGAGTCTTTTAACCAGAGCCAGAGGCTGCGATTAAAGCCGTAACATGTTTCCCTGGACCTGAAGATGAGTGTGACGTGCGAGAACCGCCATGATGTGAACCTGCCTCTGAGTAAGATTTAGTCTTTTTTCCGAATTCTGTTTCTACTGCGGACTCATCCATATTCCATATCCTGTCCCCGTCTTTTCGTATACCTGGGTATTGCCTGGAAATTTTTCGCAGCGCATCAAAGTATCCCTTTACATGATTGTGGTTTTCGCCTTTCAGTTTTACCCCGTCTTTGTTTTCTGTCGTCCTGAGACAAATATCCCTGTGTCTTGCACGGAATGAGCGCACAGCGTCGTCGCTAGGATCGCTCTATTTCCACCCTGCTCTACCGTCACATGCAATCTGTGCCATCATATATTTCAGCCCAGAATTGTCTATTGCAAATCCTCTTTGCGCAGCAACTTTTATCTGAGCGACAACCAGGTTTTCTTCATTTGGACTGAGTATTGTCCGCCTGCCAGGTCCATTTTGCTCTGTTTCCAACCTCGACAGCAGTGCAGCATGCCCAATTTTTTTGAGCTCCAATTTAAGAATTCCAACCAACGACTTGCTGAGACCTGTTATGGCAGCCGTTTTGCGTATTGATTTGCTGCTTTTCAACAGTTCCACTGCCTTCCGTCGAGATTCGATGGTTACAGTACGTTCAATGGATCGCTTGCCGTTGTCCCGAGTCTGCTTTTTCATGGAACGGGGCATGATAAGGGTATTGGAGCTTGAAGAATGGTCTCGAAGTTGGGATTGGACGAAGATCGGCGCTCGGAATTTTTATGATAGTGTGGCGCTGAGTTGGGCGGGACAATTCAAATGTGCTCTGGATGATTGTATAGGCTGTTCTCAGACTGCTGACCAGTAGAACACTGCCATTTCTTCTTCTAGCGATGGACTGTGCCAATCCAAAGTTGGTGTCCATAATTGGACCATGTCCAAAATTGACCCAGTGAGAAGGGTAGACCATTGTCACAAATATCCGAGAATTCCTGAAAGAGCCAATCGTTTGCAAAAAAAGAATCCTAAAACGGTTATGCCGATGTGTATCAACATTCACTGATATTTTCAACAAATTTATGATATGTTGCAATTGGACACAGCAGTGCGCAACTACGTGGCAAATTTCAGAGATGACCCGTATTGCGCAGCTACACAATTCTCACAAAAGAGACGAAGTGATTTCGGAAATGGCGCCCAAAATGGGCAATATGTGGGCTTCCCCGCCAAAACCCGACACCCAACAAAGACCATCACGGTCGCAACTCCCCATCCCACCCACCCCCACACCCCATCCCTCCCACCACAACTCCCCATCCCTCCCACCCCAACTCTTCATCCGTCACACCCCAACTCTTCATCCCTCCCACCCCCAACTCCCCATCCTTCCTACCGCCCACTCCCCATATCCCTCAAAAGATGGCCTCAATTACCGTCGACAGAGCCAAGAATTCCCTACAAATTCTTGCGGAGCTCGCCATCGAGCGTCAAAATGAGTTGCAAAACTACAGTGATCCGATTCATCCTCCCTCCGATGACGATAATGGCACGGATGCACCCATTTTCGATCAGTACTACAACGCCCACGGCTCGCAAGGTATCGTCCAAAATGATCAACTTCGACCTATTGCAATTCCAAGGCATATGGGCTGGCTTTGAAAATTTCATTCTCGATCATTACAACACTGGTCGTGGTCGGACGAGCACCGTCACGGCCAAAGACATGTTGTTTATGACGATGACTGTCATGAAACATGGCGGTGACTGGGCATTTCTTGGAAACATGTTCAATTTCAAAGGCCCTACCATGGAGCGCATGATTTGGAATTTTGTTGATCTCGTTTGCGATGCGTTTTACGAATCCTACGTGGAGTATCATGCGAAAAAGTGGACGATGAAGGAGCTCGTGGCAAAGAAAAAATGTTTTTCTCACTACCCTATGGCGCGGTACGCCACTGATGTGACGTTTCAACCTTGCTTTCGCCCTTCCGGAAGCGTACAAGTGGGTAAGCGCTATTATAGCGGAAAGCATAACATGTACGGCTATAAGGTGGAGGTCTCTGTTTTGCCAATTGGAATAGCCATCGGATTCAGTGATCATGAGCCTGGGTCTGTCTCTGACCTCGTTATGTTTCAACAGATGCAACCGTGGCACCGAACCAGTTTGCAAAAGCAAAATGACGAAGACACATTGGAAGACGATGGGCTTTTGGGGGAAGAATTTAAGGACGCTTGGGCAGTGCTAGCTGACAAGGGTTACCAAGGCAGTGCTGAGTTTTGCAGGATTGTGCATCCCAGCAAAAAACCACACATTGGTGCTCTATCCCCTGCTCAAATTTCAACAAGTCAGCACATTTCAAGCGACCGTATCATCGTGGAGAATTATTTCGGGCGTCTTTGTGGGGCATGGACAGTGCTTGGGAAAAAGTGGAAGTGGGCGGAAGCTAGGTACGACAGTGTTTTCCGCTTGTGTGTCGCACTGACAAATTTTCATGTCAACTGCAATCCATTGCGGGCTGATGATGGGGCGGTGTTTAGGCAAATTGCTCATCGTTGGTACTCTATTGGATTGTCTCGACATGAAAAGAGACGTACTGTGCAGCGCAATTATCGCGAAAAGCGAGAGCGTCGTATGAATGTAATGTTTCGCGCGTCTACCGTTCTGCAGTACCCAGATCGCCAGCCAAGCTATGACGACCTACAGTTGTAAGGTTAACACGGCGGCCTTTGGCAGTGTTGTCGGTTTTGCGTAATTACTTTGTCTTTTTATGACTTAGTCATCATTTTAGAAGGATATGCGTAAATTTGATGACGATATATCACCTGAATAGCACCCAGTCTGTACGATTATGGCACGTTAAATGCTCCATCACCAAGCCTTTGAGCACTCGTCGCCCATTTGCACTTAAGACCTACTACAAGATCTGCCACGTATGCAGCCAAAGCAATCGCAGAAGAGAGAAAAGAAGAAGCTTCTGAAAAGCGGTCCTCTCTAAATGGCCCCCCCTCAGCCTGTCAAGAAGACGAAACACATCGCCCTTTCGACCGAGAACCATTCTAAAGTATCCTTGTGACGAGCCACAATACAAGTAGGGCACCCCCTATGTTGGACATGACAACAAATTGTTGGACAATAAAGAAAATAAGAGAATGTATCTAAAATACATGAAATAGAACATTTGCTGGACAGTTTTCACAAACGTTTGGCGGTTAACGTGGCTATATCTCTGAACCTTTTGCTTTGCAGTGAATTTGCATGGCATATTCGAACTTCCCGCCCTCCTTACCCCCTTTTTCCATCGACTTACGCCAAAACTGCTTAAGCCGTTCGTGTTTTTGGTTCACCATCTCGAGTTTTGGTTTTCCACAATCACAATACAATTCCCTCAACCCGTTCCCCTTCTATCTGCCATTCAGCTTTTGCAAACGACTTGCAGCTATGACCAAAAAGAAAAGTCTCGAGCAAAAAGGAAGGCAGCTGTTCCAGCAAGCCGTCATCGCCACTGAGAATGGACAATCCACGAGAGCAGCTGCTGCAATCGCGCAGCTGCCCCGTTCCACCTTCCACTACAGGCTTAATAATTTACACATCGCACGCAAACCGCGTACTTATCTTACGGAAGTTGAAGAAACTGTGAATGTGGGGCTTCTTGAGCGCTATGCGCTGCAGGGCTTCCCACTTCGTCGCACAGACCTCTGCGACGCAATCAAGATTTTTGTTAGCGCCCTTCCCCTGGAGCGCCAAAATGCCCTACCCTTTTGCAAAAACGTCCCTGGAAAAAAGTTTCTCCAGAACTTTGCAGACCGTCACCGACAACGAGTCAATTTTGTTAGGGCATCTAAACAGGAGGAAATTTGTTGGGCGGCGACCAATGCTACAAATCTCACTCAACACCTGGTGGCGCTTGAGTCTGTAATGGCCGAAAACAATATCAATCCATGCCGAATTGCAAATCTTGATGAAACCAGTACCACTCCTAACCGAGACTGCAACCAGACTGCTCGAACAAAAGTATACAATTTACGTGGAGTACAACCACAACAGCGAAGCCCAGAATTTCTAAACGTGAATCGCATAACCATGTTGTCGGTAATTTTCGCAAATGGGGCACCAGGGAGGTCAATGTTCGTCTGTAAAGGAAAATATTTACAATTCAGAACTACTGTGGTTGATGGAAAACCGGTCGTGGAAACTTTGGCGGACTGCCTACCGAGAGGCATCATAGTTACAATGGGAGAAAACGTCGCCGGGGTGGATAGCCACAATTTTATTGAATGGGCTAAGCAATATGTTGACGATGTGAAGGATTTGACAATGAACAATCGGAAGGTTTTGTTGGTCCTTGATGGCAACAGAAGCCATATGACGTACCAAGCCTTAAAAACATTACAATCTGGAGGCGTTATCGTATACTCTCTCCCGGCACACACAAACGGATACACGCAACCACTCGATATCTCTGTTTTTTGGGCCATTTAAGGAGTCACTGCACGCAAGTGTGGAGCGGCTGGCATGACCATGTGTGAGTACTAAATACGACATTTTTGATTATCTGAAATCATGAGAGAAGCATTTTATCAATGCTTTACAAGAAAAAACATTGTTTCATGCTTCGCGAAAGCTGGTATCTGGCCACTGCACGCGCCCGCATTATTATCACGTCCACTACCTGAGTCGGCTCTAAACCGGAGCCGCATATTGACAGTTGATGAGCTTGGAGATTTGCTGGAATTGAAAAGATCTGAGAGCCGCAATGGACTAGGACTACGTCCTAGGCTGATGGCAAATGGCTACTTGGATACTTCCGCTGATCTAGTTCTCACGACAACCTTCGCAATGGCCCTTGTGCATGGAAAATTTAAGCGAGACAGGACGAAAATTGACGCCCAACAGCGTCATGAACGCAATCGGGACGAAGCCGAGAAGATACTGTACGAGCGGACTCGGGAAACACGCATTTTAGTCCGCATGCGACGTGCGCAACGACGGACAGCGACATATGGAGATCCCCTCATTCTTCCTCGACCTATTCGCATCCGGAGGCAGATAGCAGAGAATCGCGCAGCATCGCATCGACGCCACGAAAATGATGCCGCTGATGCTTTGCTTTCAATCGCAGTTCCGAGATCAGGCAGTGCCGACTGATATGTTTTTCCAGCCTTGTAATCATATTCTGATGAAAATGTTTGGGCCATGATTGTCATATGCTGTCCAACTTACGGGCTCCGTTTTTCCCATTTTGACTTGAGTGAACTGCCTGAAGAAACTGACCGCCTCATCTGAGAAATGCTCCGTGGTCAAATATGTGCTACAGGATGTGAAAGGCTGTGTTCTACTCTCTCAGTAGACATCAAATCGGCGCTCGGGGTCCAAATCTGGAACTTTTTGTGTTTAAAATCTGAAAATTGTCCCAAATAGGGGGTATTCTACTTGTATTCGCTTCAGCAAATATTCGCGCAGGTGCACGTGATCCGTCGGGCGGCACAACGATGGACCAAACTTGAGTTTGTTGTGGGCAGGTACTGTATCTTGCTGGACGTCAGTCAACAAAAGCCGTGGTGGAATTGCTCAAACTCGAGTTTACTTTACGTCCAGCGAGTTTGTGAGAAAATGCAAAACAACATCACAATAACAATGCGTTGTTTTACGGACAACCTTAATGAAGTTGCAAATGGGAGCCTCCGGAAATCTTTTCTTGTGTCAGAGTCATCTTTTTTCTTTGGGTCAAAGTGCAGATTTGGGGGCGACATCCGGCCAAAGTGAAAATCTACGTGGGGCGATTTCAATGTGGTGGGGGTTTTATAGGGCGACACTACTAGAAAGTGATCTGCTAGTAGCGTGATTTTGGTCCATGGTGTCCTCTGCATGGGGTGACAATGTCCGTTTTCTAGAGTGACAGAAAAACGATCGTAAAGTCACCTCCGACAAACTCATATTCGGGGATGTCACCCCATAAAAACCTATACTATCGTGGCCATTTCGGCAGAGACCTAAATGTTAGAAAAGTCGCCCTAGAAACGCATGATTGTTTTAATGTCACCCCTATAAAAAGCACGCCAACGCACGGTTTCGCGCTGGATAAAGCGCTCTCAAAACTGAAACAATATAGTGTGGCTATAGAGGCCGCCCAGTGCTCACCACAGTGGCATACGGTGACGCGCGGTCACGCGGCGTACGTTCTGCCTTCTGAACCCGCCATTTTTCGGCGTCTACGTTCCCCAGGCCCCCCGCACATCTCGCCGCAATGCCCTCACCCGCCTTCTTCATCGCTTTGCTCTGCACCCTGCCTCTAGCATGGTGCACCGCGGCCGCGTCTCCAAGTGACCCGGAACCCAGTCGCACCAAAGGGCCCGGCTCCCATCTCACGCGTGTCCACTAAGAACGGAAGTTTGTGCAGATCTACGGGGAGGTGCAACATTCCTAGTATTCTTGGACACCATGAGCTGGGCGATTGACAGGGTGATGATTGGTGATGGCCGACAAGGGGCAAGCGGCCACAAAATGCAAGACGGCGTTTTGTACGCTGCCGCCGGATTGACAGGCGTTGACGAAAGTTTCTGGCCTATCGATGCCAATTCGATTACACTATCCCTTCACACGATGCAGGCTCTATTAAACGCGATAGATGATGGTACCAACGACTTGCCGCGCAAGAAAAAGTTTTTGCAAGAGATGTTCCGTCGACTGTATGCGTGGATGATGGCCCATCGCGGTGTACCGATACTCATCGGTGGTATTGGGGCACGCGGACAAATCACTGGATCAAGAAGGTTTGAGGTGCACCAGTATGGCCCGAACCTCGTGCGCAGCAACGACGATTCATGCGTGTCGGCTGCGCTGTCCAACGGCACTTGTGCGCTATATGGTACCACAGGAGGAACAAGCGTCGACAAGTACCTTCGGAAGCATCCGATGAAGATCAAAACACTCAAGCAACTCTTTTCTCTGGTTCACCAAATTCCCGCTCAACTATCAGTGCGCCGAGTTCCTAAAGCTGTGAAGAAGGCGTTCGATGCAAATCCTTTCAAGTGGCTTGCGCACCATAATCAAGGCGTGTGGATAGTCCGAATAGTGGAACACGGAATTGTAGATCATTGCGTTGCGCTGGACTGCAACCGTGGTATTGTCTATGATAGCGCTTCAAGGTATCCGTTCGCATTAACCGAAGATGTGCTTCGTCTCCTTGGCGGAGATGAAGCAAAGAATTTGCGCGTGGCTGAGGGAGCTAGTTAAAGTCCCTGTCAATTCTAAGAAGCCCTCACGCTGCTCGTGTTCATCCCCCGCCCCTCCCGCTCCTTCTTCGCCAGCTTGAAGTACTCGGGCGTCGAGCAGGGGAGGCTACATGCGTGGGTTCGCAAGTTGGAGGAGAGGGAGAGAAGGGTCGGCCAGGCGGAGGAAGCAGGGAAGGACCGCGTTGCCGAACGGGTTGCTACCGTCGCGAGGAGGGAGCTGCTCATGGCGAAGAAGGAGAGGCTCTTGGGAAAACCCAGCCGCACTTCATGTCTCCCTCGCTCGTCGCAGTGCCAGTTCACGGCTGGCAGCTGCAGCGCCAGCGGGAGATTATGAGCTGAGAAGGCGTCTGCCTGCGCCCGATCCGACGGCCGAAGCATATCCACGCTTTTGTCCGGCAGTTGCTGTATATTATATCATCTCTAGGCTTTGCCGTGGGGACATTGCCAATATATCGGACGATGATTTCGAAAGCGACCAAGCCCAGCCTGTTGTGCGTATACCGACGCCGCCCCGCTTTCTGTCACCCCATCGGAGAGATTCACGAGACAGCTCGCCGTTCAAAGAACCCATCCAACACGAGCCCTCACCGCCACGGGCCGTACCTTGATTCTACAGAACTGCGTACATATATGGTTCCCCATGGACATGCTGCACTTTCCGCCAAGTATAACTCCCATACGAGCCGCCACAACAAGCTGGACAGCTTACCACAAGAACAGAACCCTGTATTACACCGCCTTCGTTCCGGTGTCCAAGGAGACCGCTTCGCATACGCTACAGTGCTACAGCTTGTTAAAGAACGCAAAATGACCCCTTGGCACGGAGCCAGGTGGTAGAATCGAATGTCCGTGTAATCACGTGGTCAGATGGATCGAAAACCTTGTCGATCGGTTCCCAGCAATTTTTGATGATTGCTGACACTGTTGCATCGAGACATTCTGTCTTACGAAAAGGAACCAACGTTCACACCTGTGAGTCACGTGTCAAGAATCTCATGCGTGTTCAGCCGAACTCCACTTCTCCTTCACGCAAAAATTCCAAAAAACCTTGCCCTACTTCAGAGGTGTACGCTTCCCTCCTGCGGGCTCATGGCGTGGCGACGGAAGCCATTAAAGAGGCTTCGTTGGAGGACCTCAGGGTCCTCGCTCGACTACTCACATCTCTTCCGGAAGGTAAATCCTTCCGTGAGTCGCCTCCGTAATTTGCCCTCGACCTCCAGCTCAGAAGGTGGTACCTCGTCGGAGTGACGCTGTTCGTGACGTCACCCTGACGCCTTCGAAAATTAAACGATTCCCTCTCGCGTACTCCTTCGTGCCCAGTTTCCTTCTCCTTTCTCATGCGCCCCGTCGCCGCGGTCGCATATCATCCTCTGTCAATCTCCTCCCCTTTTTCCCAATTTCCTCCTCTTTTCTCACGCGCCCCGTCGCCGCGGTCGCATCTTCTTCTTTCCACTTTCCTTCTCTTTCCCTCCGCTCGTCCGCCAGGGGTCGACGACCGTGAGACAGAATAAAATATCTCCCTTCCTCAACCGACTCGCTTCGTTGCGCCTCCAAGGTTGCCCTCATCATTTTCGGGCTTTCGGTTTTCCATACCGCCCTTGAATATCCCGTCGACGACAAACACATTAACCCTTGATAAGCGGTTTCCTCTCCTTGGTCGCCAAACCGGCAACCGATCTTGGGGAAATCTCAATCATAACGCCCTTACATGCACACGCAACGTGCTGCAAACTTCCTTCCAAAGTGAATGATTTGCAGTCCTCCGTCCCCTTCGCAACTAGGAACATGGAAATTAGCCGTACGAAAAACGTTCGTAGTTTTCGACGAACTTCCCGTGTCTTTTGTTTTCTGTGGGGTCACGGCTTGAGCGCGTCGGCGATGAACCGCCTATAGTAAAGCCCGGCTTCCTCCCCAAACCAAATAAACCCCCTTGAGGTCAAGTGACAATTGATCCTTGAAGTTTCCCGTCGGTGAAATGCCTGCGTATGTTCAGTTTCAATCTGCCGCTCAGTGCCGGTACCTTCCGCTTTAACGGCATCTCGTAAAAGCTGTCCTAGCTGTCGTCTCTCGTCCAACAATTGTTCCTCAACGAATTCCTCCTCGACAAGGTCTCCATCGAAAACACAAAAAGAAGTGGGGAGTGGGTCCCCTTCGTCCACCGGTCTCTTAAGCCTTCAGAGCAACCAGTTGTCGAAGTTGATATGCACTTTCGACGTTCGATCACTCCAAGCAATCGACGAATCAGCACGGTCAAACGAGTTCGCTGGTTCCCCCACCGTCGTCCCAGAGCTCTTCTATCTCTCCGAAATTGTTAAATGCCACGCCCTTCTGATGCCGCTACGCGACGAAACATTTCAACCGACCCGGTTTCGTCCTTCTTTATCACTTCAGCGACGAAAGGCCGTCATTTCGACATCAACTTGCGTGTGATGAAGGCCACACGATCGGCCGCCTCATACGCATATGATCGGACGCAGCAACCCCATAAATTACACTCGGTCTTGCTGTCAGCCTGTTCGTCACCGATATCAGCCAAATGCACTTCTCAAAACAAAATGAAATCCATTGTTCGTGGTGCGACCTCCTTGGTTCTTCCCGTTCGAACGAGGTTTGGTACGTCCTTCGTGCCACTGCAGGACGTTGCAATGTTCCAGATTGACAGAAGAGGTTGCGCCCGTCTACAAGTGAGGTTCTCCTCTTCTGCACTGAATGGTCTAGGTTCACCTTCGATGAGCACCGCTCTGTACAGTAGCGAGTTGCCCGTATCGTGCTTTTTTTCTGGCCAACGGGTGTGTTCCGACAGAACCACGACGTGAGTTCATGTTAAATCATCGATTTCGTGGTCGTTCGTGCTCCGAAGATATCAGCGTTTTGCAAAAGGTGGCGACAACCGAAGTGACGTTACGGGTTCGGGATGGCCCTCGTTGTGAAACCCAATACATCGATCTTGTTCCCCCATCGCCATTCCCTTATATTATCGCCTCGGACAAACGTCAGCTCGAAAAGGCGCCAAGAATTCCCGCAGAGAAATAATTATCCTTTGTGCGCAAACATCCCACAAATGCACGAGGTGATCTACCAACGTGCAAATACCTCTCAGACCCTCGCGTCCCTTCTCTATTTTGTTGTTGGCAACTGACGCACAGTACTTCCCAAAAGCGCGCCGTGCGAATTCTTTTAGAGCCTCATCGGAGGTCGTTAACAATGCAGGGTTCTTCTTCGTCTACAGTGTGACACAGAATGACGCACTACTTGATCGAATCGATCGTAGGCAATAGCCTTTTCTCACCTCCTTGCGCGGTCTTTCGTCCATAACACTTACTTATTACCGCAGTGCCATGCGGCGAGTTCGACACACCTCTAGCCACGTCTCCTGTTCCATTTCCCAACAATCCAATTTCGGCGTGGTGTTGATAGCTGCTAGAAGCAACAGACGGATCGTCGTCAATTAGCTCGTCGAGTGACGATTTCCTCCAAAAGAGTTGTTCTCAGGTAATTGTCACTCCCTTTTTTTCTCTCGAGTAACTTCCCCCTCAGTCTTCGATAATCCTTGTAGAGTTGCGATTTGGGATGTGCCGCGCCGCGTCGTGTCGTCGACATCACAACCTAGAAGAAATACCAACAAAAACAAATCAGGGACTGAAGTAGATACGACTGGAAGACAAACACTTGATCCCCTCGATGAGGGCGTCGGGTAGACTCTCGTTACTGACGAAGTCGGCAAGAACGACAAAACTATTTGTCCACCCCGTACAGTATCGTTTCGCGCGTTAGATCGCGCACTTTTCCAGGCGGCTCACGCTACTGACGGTCCGACGGTCACGGCCTCGCTTCAATCTCGGTCTTCAAATTCTCGGCAAGAAACTTGCAGATCGGTGTCCGCGATGCGGGGTATGTTTCTGTCTTCACATAAAAAAATAAAACGAGGTAGAACAAAATAGAAACGAAGGGGGCGAAACACACTAGAAAGTAAACGACGGTTCGTTATGAATTGGGGGGGTGTGAGTCGCTCGCCCACCCTTAAAAAGGGGGAAGAATCAGCGTGGATCGGTGATGACAGAGCGACGACTATGGCCTCGTCGAGCGTCCATCTTCATAACTACAGGCCTGTCGTCCACAGTAATTCTTCCCAACCCAACAAGCGTTAGTCCGTCGGTTCGTTGAGCGTAGTTAGCGTCCTGCTCGGGTGACCGGACTTGGGGTGCGAATCGACTTCGGTGTTTGTATCATCGGCAGTTGCCAGCGACAACGAATCTGCACCAAGTTGGTGTTGAACTCCTCTCCTTTCTTGATTTGGATTAAATTTTAGCGTCACCTCCAGTGTCCCACATCTGCTTACGCACCACTTGTCCTCTTTCCACTCGTGAAAAACCTCACCAAAAGTTTCCTTCAAATTAACACAGACGGGCGTGGATTCCTGATCCAAACGTCCCTTCGCGTGCGCGCCGCTGCGACGCTTGATCATACGTTATCTTTGCATGGTCTCATCCCGAGACTATGATAGCTTCCTATTTCCTGACAGGGCGGCGTTCGTCGCTCTCTACATGTGCAACAGTCATGGCAAAATTGCCTATCTCACTTCCTCTCTCTATCTCCGTACTTTCTGCGGTCCCCACTCTTGTGAGCACCCTTCTTCCTTGTCTTTGCCCCGCTTCTGACAGTCCCCATTCCAACTCAACAACGTCCCGACGGGGGTCACCCCGCTTGTACGCGTGCGACTTGCGGCGGCAACGGTAACTTCTTCCTTCGGAAATATCTCACCACGACACTGCGCGGTAATTGAGCAACCGGTCCCCACGTTGCGTCCTTCGTCCCATATCCATACCATTTCACTCTGAGGATCAATTCCTCATCTTGATTCCCATGATCGATGATCTTCTCTATCACGTACTCAGCGTCTGTCTCCTCTCCCTCGCGTCCGGGGTTACTTTCTTCTCCCTCCTGAAGACCCACCGATGTCACTAACTTTTCTAAATTAACTATCTGCTGTAGGTCTTGCGGTATCTCCGCTGACCAATTCCGGGTAACTAAATTTTCCTCGACCTCTTGTGTCTGCGCCCGCGCGTGAGGGTCGTCCTCACTCTCCATCGCGTCGCGTCCTTGATCTGTCACGTGTCCCGCTTAGGTACTATAGGGACTGATGTAGACCTGATGTGAGTGCTTGTTCCATCAGACTTGGGGCCAGTTCTACTCGATCTCGCGAAACGCGTTCCTCTTGATCACCAATGGCGATGACAACCGTATTACGGTCTGACTGCTTGACTGCATACGGACCCGTGTCCACTTGTGCCAGCTTACGCTTCGGTTCCGTAGCCGTACCTTGCTCCTTTCGAAGGAACACGTAGGACCCTACGGGTATGTCGTACTTCGAGTTGCGAAGTCTCGCATCGAAATTTCGCTTATATCTCGCCTGTTCCTTACGTAGGCTCCTGTCCGCGGTCTTCATCAGACTCTCCAACCATGATTGCCATTTTAGATAATAGGCTCTCTGGGATCCAAATTGTTCCCAATGAGGTTGCGCCTGTAGCGCAAGGCTTCTCGGTGCCCGAGCTAAGACCAGCTCAAATGGGGCGATGTTCGTAGTTCGATGAACTTGTGTGTTGTAGGCGAACGTCACCGCGTCGCTAAACAAGTCCCAATCCTTCGGATGGTCTCCGATATACTTCCGTAGCGCGGACAATATAGTCCGATAAAATCTCTCCACTTGGCCGTTGGCTTGCGAGTGGTACGTAGTTGTAAAGACATTCCTGAGCCAAGAATTCGGCAAATATTCTGGAAGTACTTGGCTGTGAACTGCGTCCCATTGTCGGACAGCAGCTTCACAGGGGGTCCATAAATGAAAACCCAGTTGTGTAGAAAGGCCTGCGCAATGTGCGCGGCGGAAATCTTCTTCAACGGTACGGTCCGTACAACTTCGAGTAGCGGTCGCTGATCACTAAAATGTACCGGTTGCCCCGACTTGTGGTGATGAGCTCTCCGAGTATATCAATTGCGACAAATTCCAATGGAGCGTTCGGTGTGAACAGCTGCATCTCCTTCGCGTTCTTCCTGAGCTTCACTCTTTCTCGCGCGCAATCCGCGCAATAATTGAGGAATTATTCCTGGCTACCGAGTAGCAATCTAGCGCCATTGTAGGCTAATGAAACGATCTTCTCAAGGTCTTATACAGTTTCTTGCCTCCTGGGTGCCCTGCTAATTTAGCATAGTGGCTCAACCCTAGGACACGGTACCTTCAGTGATTGTGGGATTACCACTTGTACGAACTCCGCAGATGTTCGACATAAAATTCCTTCAAATCCCTCGGCCTCCGTTGTGAACGACTTCGTTCTTCGTTCTTCCATTTCCTCCTTAGTTCGAACCCACGATTTCATTAAAGTGTGAATTTTCGCGCATTTTCTCTGAAAACAGCCGCAAAAATGATTGTTCATGAAGAAATCGGCAATTCGGCCTGCGATAAGCGACCCAGACTGTAAGCCACATCAGATCACTGATCTGGTTTAAATCGCGATTCATGTGTTTGAATCGCGATCTGGTGTCTACATTGGATCAAAATTGATGATATTAGCTCAGGGCTAAGGTTGGCGCTCGTGGCACTTTATTCTCGGAGGACACTTCATGCCATGCACGGCGGTCCCATCCTTGGGCCCACGGCGCTCAGCTCCACAATTAGTGGTCCTGAGATGGTCCCACGGTGGAACAGTGACTGTCCCGCCGTGGGTCCATCTTAGGACCACTGTCCGACAGTCTCACTGCCACCCGGACTTCATCAGGAACTCCTGGAGGGTCGGACTCCGACCCGCACTGACGGGGGCCAGTTTCGGATTCCCCCGTCGCCGGCGTCACGTACTTGAAGTTCAAGTCTTGAACAAATCTCCAGCACTCTCCCTCTTCCTGGGGCATCCCTCTGTAATCTACCATCGTTCTCTCAGCCGCCCGCACCTATCCCTCCCTCCTCCAACGTCTCCACTCCCTCCTCCTCCAACGTCTCCACTCCCCCACCCCACAAACCCCATCCCACATGATGCTCCCACCCTCTTCGCCGCGACGCACCCACTCGCCGCACCCCCACGGCCCGCCGCCGCGGCGCTCCAGGTCCGATCTGCTCTGCACCGGCCAGAAAGGTACCGTCATCGCCTCTTTCTTGCCCTTCATCGGCGATCCGTCTTCCCCTTCTCCGCCGCACCACGCCCCACTTCCCACGCCATCCACTAACCAAACACCACCCGCACCCCCCAGTTTTTCCACTGCTTCGCCGGTCTCTTCTTTTCGCTCTGCTACGCAAACCTCTCCACCAATACGTGGACCACACTCCGTCTCTTTTTCTTATTCACCTCCTGTACGTCACCGACGGAGGACAAGCGGGAGGACAAGCGGCCGCTTTCTATGGAGAGAGGCTCACGCATGTCGCCAAAGGAAGGGACGGAGGAAATCTTGGACATGTGCGAGTTGGCCGCTGTTGCCACTTTAGGTTCTGGGCATTGGGTTTGCAGCGGGGCCTATGGAGCGGCCCTTGACAAGGGCCGCTAACAATGTTGGCATCTTGGAGTTGGGAGGGTTGTAGTGGTGGCAGTTGTGGCAATTGGACTGGGGTGCGGTGCTGTTTCGAGGCGGTGACAGACAGAAGAGGGAGTTGGGCTCCCAGAGCACCGGAGCGGAGTGCCGATTTTGGCGAGGGTGTGGGAGTTGTAGACGACGCCGCGCAAATGTGGGGATTGACGTGCCCATACGTCGAGTTCGACATGGCACGCGCCGCCCCATGGCATGGAGGAGGGGCATGACGACGACGACGTGGTGTCGAAGAGTCCCGCGAAGGCGTACGCAAAATGACATTTATGGCGGGAAGAGGACTTACATATCCCTTCCCAGTGCATATCGAGCTTCCCTTGCATCTGAATTTGTCGCACTGTTGAGTAGCGGGATGTTTGTTGTCTCACTCGGACGAACAGCACGAAACTCTTCCTCTTCGTGGCCAAAGACCCCTCCAGACGCCCTGCCTCCCCCATCAACCTCTGAGTCCTCGTCCTCCCCGATATCCAACCCCTCACTCTCGCTGCGTACCGACTTTTAAAAGTCAGTTTGCACCAGCTTGCATTCATCCAGGAGCTTCATGTTCCAATGAGTGAATGAGAGCTTTTTAACTCTATCCGTATGTAGCCGATTTCGTAAGGACGTCCGGATCCTCCCCTGCATGCTGAAACTACGCTCAGCAGCACAGGACGAGGGAGACACATAAAGAGTCCGCAAGGCGAACTCGCGAAGCTCCGCAAGGTCCGCTCGATCTACAAGCGATTTCCAATAGAAGAGCGGCATTTTCGCAAAAGACTTGAAAATGTCGTTGCTGTCGGCATCGCTCTTCTGGTCACTCCACTCTGATGAAAGCTTTGCAAATTGCTCCAATACCTTTGTACAGAGCTCATCCGAATCATTCGCATCCTGACTATCCGACGTAGCACCGCCAGTGCTATACCATTCCACGAATCGAAAGAAACGTTGTAAATACGGATCAATATCCCGGGGACATCGATGAGGGTCGAGAAGATGCGCTGCGAAATGGATGTCTTCCAGCAAGCGCACCTTAGTAGAGGCATCCAATGGACCGTTTTGTAGCTCGCGAAATTTTGCTAAGACTTCGCCCCTTCGTTCTGCTGTAAGAAACGATGTCGTTGGAATCTGTTGCAGCTCTAATCCGAGAGCGATGGTTTTTGGGACAACATCGGAGATTTTTGCGTCGTCTGAGTCAAAAACTCTCAGGTAGCGACGAACCAACGAAAATATCCTGTGTAGATCCTGCACCTTAGCAAGGAAAACCCGCGATTCTAAGATTGAAATGAACTGTGACCTCTTTTCCCTGCCCGCGGCGTTCGTTGCTGTCCACAGATTTAGGCAGAAATCTTGGGTTGTACCACCCCAAGTAACACCAAACGCGTGCGTATGTAAGCTTGAAGCGTGCTCTCAATGGACGCGAATTGCATCTTGACAGGCTTGCAAAGCATCACTGCTGTTGCCGGAATAGGAGGAAACATTCCTTGACCTTCAACCCCTCGAATGAGGCCACCGGCAGTCTCCTCCTGCCGTGCCCCAATTCTTGTCCCTCTGACTTCAGGGGCGATAGTGCGATTGTAATCAACGATGCCCTCCTTCACACGTGCTCGCAGTTTTACCTTATGCCTCTTCTCTGAAGCTATCCAGGTCACGGTAGGTAACACCTCCTTTACTCAAGGGATATTTCCAATGTCCTGCATGCATAAGTTTGCGACGTGAGCTTGGTCCTGAACGCCAACCAGCTTAGGGTATTTCCGCGTGAGAGCCTTTCGTGCATTCTGACAGCACTGTGCACTATCACTTGTCACGGCGCAGATCCTCTTCATTCCACCGAACTTTTACATCACCTCTTCCATGATTCGCACATAGCCATCCACTCCCACCTTCTCGTGGGACGTGAACACAGATTCTAGAAAAAATGTTTTCCGTCCGGACAGCAAACCAGAGGCCTCAGTTCGCAGCAGGACATTCACAAAAGTGGCAGACATACTATCGCTCCATCCATCGAATATGATTGTCCCAAATCCCGTCGTTAGCGCGCTCCGAATCCTTGACAGCATCCTTTCGGAAACTGATAAGTGTAGTTCATCGACCTGCGTGCCTGTAAATGTATGCCGCGACGGGAAATAAGAGTTTGCGTACCAAGGTGCTAAAATTTTCAAAAACCGGAGAAACGCGTTTGGTTTTGCCTGGCTCGTATCCAGGGCCGTGAAGTACCAGGCCTGTTCGACGAATGCCTCTAACATGGTGGCTGTGATCTCCTTTTCCTTTTCGGGACTACCCTCTTCTAGGCGTCGTAATTTGCCTTGTGGTGAGTCTGCAGAAAACGAACGGGGCCTTTTTCGAGGATTATCGCCGTCAGCGGATTGAAAGAGACCCCGCTCTTTCTGCAGAGCACTTGACTCTGACAAGACTCGATCTTTGATACTTTGTCTAAACTGGGTGCATTCCAGGATGTGCCTGCTCAAGAGCGATGCTCGCCTCTGCTTGTTCTTTATCTCCTTTCCACAGCCCTTGCAAACCGACCCCACTTTCTCCCCGTTCTGAACGATGGTACCAAAGCAGTGCGACTTAGCGAAGGACGGTTTTCTACCGCCGTTAGAACCGCTCGAATTGCGGGGTTCACTAGAGCTACGTTCTACCGCGAGTCGGTCAGACGACTGTGGGAGGCGCTGCGAAGCAGCGAGTCGCGGAGGCGGACGTTCTGAAAGCGAAACAGAACGTTGGCCAATTTTTCCGCCTTCATCGCGAGGAGCAGGACCTTCTTCAACCATATCCTCCTCTTCCCGGTTACAGAGACGACACGCACTAAGGACGCTCATGTCACCCCCGGGCACGACATCGTTATGCACCTCGTTTGAGGACATAGAGTCCGACAGAGTCTCGAACGTCTTGTCGGGCTCCCAACTCGATTGCACGAAAACTGCCGTCGTGACAAAATGAAGACCAATGGGTAGTAGTGGTGCGGTGAGCGTTGAAGGCACTGAGGGAGCAGCGATGTAGGCGGTAGTCGTAGAGAAAGGTGAGCGGTCGCAGAGAGAAGGTTGGCGACAAGTTGAAAAAAAAGCAGTAGCGGGTGGTGCACCGGGCAGTGGTGCGGCGACGGCAATGGCGATAATGTGTGACAGAGGCGGTGATGGGGGGTAGCGAGCGAGTAGTGCGCCGGGCGGTAGTCCAGCGACGGCGAAGACAATATCGTGTGGCAGAGACGGTGGTGGGCGGTAGTGAGAGGGTAGTGCACCGGGCGGTGGTGCAGCGACGGCGACGGCGATACCGTGTAGCAGACGCAGTGGTGGGCGGTAGTGAGAGGGTAGTGCGCCTGGCCGTGATGCAGCGACGGGACAGGCAAAAACACGCAGCAGACGTGCGACCACGTGCAGTGGGGGTAGTGGGCGCGTGGTGCGCCCGGCGGTGCTGCGGAGATGACAGAGGCAACAACGCGCGCCAGACGTACGACCGGGTGCGGCGGAGGTAGTGGGACTCTCGTGGTGCGCAGGGCGGATGGAGGCGCTGAAGGAGCGGCGGCAGAGGCGGCAGTCTTGGGGAGGTGGGAGCGGCAGGAGCGGCGGCACAGGCGGTTGTCGTGGGGAGGCGGGAGCGGCAGGAGCGGCGGCACAGGCGGTTGTCGTGGGGAGGCGGGAGCGGCGGGAGCGGCGGCACAGGCGGTAGTAGTGGGGAGGCGGGGGCGGTCGTGGAGAGAAGCGCGATCCTGTGCTTCCAGTTACTTGCAGCTCGCCAAGTCGAGCGGATCGCGAAGCCGCTTTTGACTCGAAACGCCCAACAAAACAGTTGGGTGTTCAAGTGAGGTGCAGCGGGGAAGTGGCCCCAGCTCTCGGGCAAGCGACGCTCTAGGCTCCAGGGCCCGGAGGCAATATCACCCCCGGGGCCCTGGAGGGAGCAAACTTTGCTCAGAAAAGCGCGCCAGTGGTGTCGTGGGCCACGGCTCGTGCCGACGAGCGGAGGCGTATCGGGGGACAGCGCAGGATCCAGTTCTCTATCTGACAAGTGTTGCAAAAGCTCGTGGAGGACAACTGTCTTCGTGTTACTTGCCTGTTACTTATTCAAAATTTCTTTGTATGATTTTTGTATTGGCTATTGTAGTGAATGCAATTCAAAAGTAAAAGTACATCTACAGTTGGGTACAGTGGGTACAGTTTTATGACATGCGGTATATTTGCCTCTCAAAAAGTAAAGGAAATTTAAATTTTGTGCTATGCAAAGCGCCACCCTGGCCCGGTCGCCGACAGAAGAGTCCCCTCCATTCGAGACATTCGAATAATTGGACTCTAATTATTGGAGCCACTGAGGCATATCATGCAAGATCAGCCGGACCCCGACTGGGGACCAATTTGGTCCTCTGCCTTCACAGTAACCCCGAAATCGTGGCGGGTTACTGCGACAGGACTTCTGTCAGTGCTCGACGATAGCATGGAATGCTGACCCAAGAGCCTCGAAGGCACACTGTACTAGAGAGCTACCGCGGGCACAACGGGCACAACTGGACACGTGTGTTGTTGCACGTCGCACAAATCGGCCATGTGTACAACGTGTCACCAACGCGTGTTGGGGGATCGATCATGAATAAACATGAATGTTCACAGTTTATGCGTGAAGTTTCAAGCAAAATGAAGAAATGCAAAAACTATGACGAAATCGTGGGTTCGAATACAGAAAGGGTCGACGTCCTGCTCGCGTAGAAGCTCCTCCGGAGCGATGGCTTGGAACTGATCGAGACGATCCGGGGCGGCCCCCCCTTCAAGAGCGAGGAGGTCGTCTAACCGCTCAAAGTCTTCGCCTTCGTCCTCCAGGGCTTCCACTTGTTCCACCATGAAACATGGTATCTCCTTGTCAACATCGTTGCTAGTTTCGCCCTTGGTCAACAATCTTGACAAGGCGTCTGCTTGCGTGTTGACCTTTCCTTTCTTGTATTTGATCTCAAAATCAAATTCCGAGAGGCGTAGCCTCCATCGGATTAAAAGTCCACTAGGGTCCGTTACATTCATCAACCACCTCAACGAGGAGTGGTTGGTATGAACTATGAAGTGTTCCCCGTATAAATACGGTCTCAAGGTCTGGACGGCCCAAATGACCGCCAAACATTCTTTTTCAGATACAGAATAATTCCTTTCGGCAGCAGCCAGCGTTCTTGAAAAGAACCCGATGGGTTTACGCTGTGCATCAGGATGCATTTGAAAAAGCGCGGCCCCAATCTGATAATCGCTCGCATCGGCGTCCACTGAATACGGGAGGTCCTTCCTTGGCAACGCCAGCATCGGTGGTGCTAAAATGGCGTCCTTGAGCTTATGGAAAGCTGCCTTGCACGGTTCGTTGAACTCCGCGATTTGGACCGGTTGTTCCTTCTTCAGCAGTGGGTTTAAGGGATGCGCGATTTTCGCGTACTGTGGGACAAATCTTCGATACACGTTACACAAGCCGAGAAAGCTCCTCAGCTGTGTATTTGTTCGAGAGTATCTCACTTGTTGCAAGGCCGCAGTGCGGGCGGCATCGACTTCTAACGTGCCGGGCCGTACTACATGATGCCGCATCTACTACTATCTGGAGGTGGCGTCTGCCGGCTAATGACGCCGGGAGGGGTCCGCATAGGTCCGCGGACACTTTGTCCATAGTGACGGGTGCCCGTCTTAGGCGGCACCGAATGCGTCGAAAACGCTTGCGCGTGCGACAGGCTGGCCTGATCCGGCTCTTGCGGCGGGTGGGCAGCCATTGACGACACAGCGTCGCGTCGGTGTGCACGAGACTGATATCCGGCCTGCTGGGCACGGCGGTTATGCGCCAGCGGGCGTTCCGCCCCCTCCGACGCTCCACAGACATAACCTGCGCCACTCGGGCCGTGTCAGGTAAGGGGGAGGACGTTGGGAACGGGGCGCGAGTCTGTTTGCCGAGGGGGCTCGCTGGGCAGAGCAGTGTGCCCTCGTGGTCGTGGTTGACGCCTTTGTTGAGGTCTGGGTAGCGCTTCAGTAGCTGCAGTAAGTCAGGGGTCGCACGGTGGTTGAATGTATCATGGAGGCGGCGCAGTTTCCGGGGTATGGTGAAGCGAGCGGACTTCGCTGTAGTGCGGCGAGCGCATGTGCTCGCCGCATAATGTACCGGCGGCTGGTCCACAACGTACACGCTGTTTTCGGAATGGGCTGTGGCGATGACGTGACGGCTGGGTGGTGCGTGGTGTGTCCTCTCGAGGACGTACGCGGTGCTACCCTGGAACTGGACGTCGTGATGTTGCGCCAGCTGGTGAACGGAGAGGAGCGTGTCTCCGAGGGCCGGAACATGGAGTGCAGTGCTGACGGTGAGAGGGCGCCGGGATGTAGGTATGTACGCGGCTCCCCTGCAGGTTGCAGTCGTGGTACGTTGGTCGGCTAGTTGTATGCGGGTGCGGGTAGGGGAGGTGTCTCGTAAGACGTCCTTGACGGGCGTCATTGTGATGGAACATGCGGAGTCGAGCAAGGTGCGGGGCAACGGGGGGTAGGAGGTACGGGAGCATTTATTAGGCTCCGTATCAGTCTCAGTCTGGGCAGCGAGAATGAGTGCTGCTACTTGACGTGCAAGGTCACCAGTATCCAACGCTGTGGCCTGGTTGGCTGTGTGCAGCCGCGGGGGGGGCTGTCGGTGAAGGCAGCTTCAGATCGGGCGTTCACGGTGGTCCGACTCCGAATGGTTGTCCTGTAGGCACGGTTGGCAACGGTACGTGAGGGTGGGGTCACCGGCGGGCTGCCGGTATGCAATACGCGGCGGCCCGGTGGGAGTGCGGTGGGGACGTTGCGGGGGTCCGGTGGTGTAGGCGGCTAGCAGCGGAGGTGCGTCAGGTGCGGTACCAAGAGCGCGGAGCTCGGAGTACAGTTTTTTCACTTGCGTTGTTGTGGCGGCGCTATTGGCATACAGGCTTCGTAGGAATGCCAAGTGTGGGTGACTCTGGAGACTGCAAAGGATCCGTGAGATGTAAACACTCGCTTTGGCAGAGTGATGTTTGGGGTCGACACGAACTATCTCTCCTTGAAGGCAGCGGTGGTAGGTAATGAAGGCATCGGTCGCACATGCATCATAGGGGATCGTCCCGGACGCGGCTAGGAGGAGCTCCACTTGTCTGTCATTGTCAGCCTCGGTTCCGGGATTGAGGTGCATTAGTTCGCCCCACGCGTCGTGGCACTCTCGCCCTTCGATGTACAGGTGCCAGGCTGGGTCCGCGACACGTGTGAGAAAGAATTTGAGTTGCTTCGACAGACTTTGTTCCGCAGGGCTTGGCGGACGGGAGCACAATGCGGTACCATCGTAGGCTTCGATAGCCGCCTTAATGGTAGTGCACCATTCTTGAAAATTAGACGCATCAGCCCGAAGAGTAGGGACTTCTTTGGAGGACCAGACCGGCGAGGGTCGGGCGATGGTTGGGGTAGAGACCGCAGCAGCTGGTGTGGCTCCGGGCGGGTCCCCGGGGGTGTTGACATGGGCCATCGGGAGAGGGGGGGTAGTTGGTCGGAGCCGGCGTAGGCGCCCTGGGCGGTCCGACGTGTCCGACGAATCGTCCCAGCCCCAAATAGTGGGTGGCGGATGGGGTGTACGGGGTGGGTGCGTGCGTGGTAGTGGGGGGGGGGGTGGGGGGGGGGTCCGAGAGGGTGGGG